>NC_057419.1:138168598-138269433 GCF_019320065.1 Cervus canadensis | reverse complement strand
ATAAGAGAAAAAGAAAAATAGAAAATAGAAGAGAAAAAGGAAAGAAAAAAAAGAGAAAAAAAAGAAAAGAAAAATTTTTTTTTTTTCCCCCTAATTAAAAAATCGTAAAAGTCTGTGGAAATGAAAGTTAAGGAGTAATGGGGGAGTAATAGGGGATTTTAAAGGAAAATAAAAGAGAAAAAATAAAAAAGAAAAAATAAAAAAAGAAAAAAAATTTAAAAAAAAAAAAAGAGAAAAAAGTAAAATTATATCTAGGAGTTTCTCTGGAGCTGTTGCGGTCAGTGTGGGTTCCGCTCAGTTTCAGATAGCTCCTCGTTCCAGCTTACTTACGCTTCTCGATATCTACAGGCCCCTCCGGTGTAGTCAGCGTTTCCTAGAGGGATTTTAATCTGTTGCACCAGTCCCTTCTGAAACGGTTCCCTTTGTTTATTTGGCTTCTGTTTGCCGGTCTCTTCAGAGCCTCATTTCCGCCCTGACACAGGCGGGCGGAGGTGTACTCTTATTCAGGTAGCTAGTTCCGTCGCTCTGCGGGGCAGGGAGGGGCTTGCGCTGCAGGGAGAGGCTGGCGCTGTGGGGACAGGCTTGCGCCGCGGGGGTGAGCTGGGGCTGCCGGGAGGGGCTGACGCTGCTTTCTCCGTCTGTGCTGCTCAGGCTCCCGGCTGCTCTATATGGAGCGCGCCCCGCGCTGCGCGAGGTTCCAGCCCTCGGGTGTTCCACAAAAGCGCGAAGGAAAAGCTGCGCCTGCTCTCTGTGCCTTCCCCGTCAGAGCGGTCCAGGCAGCCAGGGGCTTGGTGGGCGCACTCTACCCAGGTGTGGCGCGCCCCCTCCCTTCCGCGGACCCAGTCTCAGTTTCCGCAGGTGCCAGTCGGGTGCGCGCGCCTTCCGCCCTCCGCGTCCCCAGCCCCAGTCCCCACCCGCGCCGGTCGGGTGCCTGCGCCCTGTGTCTCGCCGCGACCTTCCCCTCCCCCCTGCCTCCTGCCTCCGGCGGGGCTGGGCCGGTCCGCAGCCTGCGAGCTCCTCTCTGGACCCTCTCGGTCTCTTTGTTCTGCGAACGCCGGCAGTGTGTTCGGGCCGGTTAATTTACTCTCTCTCTTTTGGTCTCCCACAGTTCAAGTTGGCAACTCACAGAAGTTCCCTCCGATTGTCCTCAGGGCACTCGGGCCCGGACCCTACCCCAAGCAATGCCGCCTAAGAGCTCCCGGGACGGATCTCCGTCCTTAGCTCTTTTGTCTCGCTTTTTATCTTTTATATTTTGTCCTACCTCCTTTCGAAGACAATGGGCTGCTTTTCTGGGCGCCTGATGACCTCAGCTAGCGATCCGAAGTTGTTTTGCAAAGTTTGCTCTGCGTTCAGTTATTCTTTTGATGAATTTGTAGGAGAGAAAGTGGTCTCCCCGTCCTACTCCTCCACCATCTTGGCTCCTCCGTGTTATTCAATTTTAATTGACTCTTTTTTATTTCTTCTAGGTCCTTATTAAACATTTCTTGCATCTTCTCAATCTTTGTCTCCAGGCTATTTATCTGTAACTCCATTTTGTTTTCAAGATTTTGGATCATTTTTATTATCATTATTCTAAATTCTTTTTCAGGTAGATTCCCTATTTCCTCCTCTTTTGTTTGATTTGGTGGGCATTTTTCATGTTCCTTTATCTGTTGGGTATTTCTCTGTCTTTTCATCTTGTTTAGATTGCTGTGTCTGGAGTGGGCTTTCTGTATTCTGGAGGTCTATGGTTCCTTTTTATTGTGGAGGTTTCACCCAGTGGGTGGGGTTGGACGATTGGCTTGTCAAGGTTTCCTGGTTAGGGAAGCTTGCGTCGGTGTTCTGGTGCGTGGAACTAGATTTCTTCTCTCTGGAGTGCAATGGAGTGCCCAGTAATGAGTTTTGAGATGGGTCTATGTGTTAGGTGTGACTTTGGGCAGCCTGTATGTTGACGCTCAGGGCTATGTTCCTGCATTGCTGGAGAATTTGCGTGGTATGTCTTGCTCTGAAACTTATTGGCTCTTGGGTAGTGGTTGGTTTCAGTGTAGGTATGGAGGCTTTTGGATGGTCTCTTATTACTTAATGTTCCGTGTAGTCAGGAGTTTTCTGGTGTTCTCAGGTTTGGGGCTTAAGTCTCCTGCCTCTGGATTTCAGTTTTATTCTTCCAGTAGTCTCAAGACTTCTCCAACTATACAGCACTGATAATAAAACTTCTAGGTTAATGGCGAAAAGATTCTCCCCTGTTAGGGACACCCAGAGAGGTTCACAGAGTTACATGAACAGGAGAAAAGGGAGGAGGGAGATAGAGATAAGCAGGAGGAGAAAAAGGGGGACTCAAGAGGAGAGAGACAGATCTATGCAGTTGTCTGTTCCCAGAGTGTTCTCCGTAGCCCAGACACCCACAAAGATTCACAGAATTGGATTGGGAAGAGAAGGGGAAAGGAGGAAATAGAGGTGTTCTGAGGTAGAAAACGGAGAGTCAAGATTGGGAGAGAGTAATCAACACACTCCTGAATAAAAATGGGAACTGAATATTGGATTCTTAAATGTCCACAATTTATATCATATACTGAAAAACAAGATTAAAAATCTAGAGTAGAGGTTAAACTCTTTAAAATACAATATTAAAAACAAAAACCAAAACACAAAAAAATTTTAGAAATATATATGAAGTTCGGTTTAAAAATAGGGCTTCTCTCTTTTTTTTTTTTTGCAAGGTTATAGTGTAATGAAAATGAAAATTAAGGAGTAGTAGAGGAGTAATAGAGGACTTTAAAAGGAAATAAGAGGAAAAAAAATATAGAAAAAAGAAGAGAAAAAGGAAAAAAAAACAAGAAAAAAATGTTTCCTAATTAAAAAAATCATAAAAATCTATGAGAATGAAAGTTAAGGAGTAGTGGGGGAGTAATAGGGAATTTTAAAAGAAAATAAAAGAGAAAAAATAAAAAAGAAAAAAGAGAAAAAAAAATTTTTTTTTACTTAAAAAAAAAAAGTAAAAATATATCTACGAATTTCTCTGGAGCTGTTGCAGTCAGTGTGGGTTCGGTTCAGTTTCAGATAGCTCCTCGTTCCAGCTTACACTTCTCGATATCTAAAGGCCCCTTCCGGTGTAGTCGGTGTTATCTATAGGGATTTTAATCTGTTGCACCGGTCCCTTCTGAAGCGGTTCCCTTTGTTTATTTGACTTCTGTTTGCCGGTCTCTTCAGTGCCTAATTTCTGCCCTGACACAGGCGGGCGGAGGTGGTCTCTTATTCAGGTTGCTAGTTCCGTCGCGCTGCGGGTAGGGGCTGGCGCTGCTTTCCCTGTCTACGCTGCTCAGGCTCCCGGCTGTTCTATATGGAGCGTGCCCTGCGCTGTGCTCGGTTCCAGCCCTCGGGTGTTCTACAAAAGTGCGGAACAAAAAGCTGTGCCTCCTTTTTGTGCCTTCCCCCTCCAAGCGGCTCAGGCATCCAGAAGCTTGACGGGCGCACTCTCCCTGGGTGTGGCACGCCTTCTCCCCTCCGCGTCCCCAGCCCCAGTCCCCGCCTGCGCTCTGTGTCTCGCTGCGACCCTCCCGGCGGATGTCAACCATCCAGAATCTCAGGAAGTCTTTGGCTAGAAACTGGAGGCCTGTTTGCAGTGCGGTAAGGGATGCGGTCCTTGAGGCCGAGCCTGCCCCTTTCCCCTCCCCCCTGCCTCCTGCCTCCGGTGGGGCTGGGCCGGTCTGCAGCCTGCGAGCTCTTCTCTGGACTTGCTCAGACCCTTTGTTCTGCGAACGGCCAGCAGTGTGTTCAGCTGGTTAATTATCTCTCTCTCTTTTGCTATCCCACAGTTTAAGTTGCTATCTCACAAAAGCTCCCTCCGATTCCCCTCCGGGCACTCAGGCCCGGTCCTTACCCTAAGCAATGCCGCCCGCTCCTCTCCGTTCCGCCCCCACTTGCTGGTGGCGGATGCGGGCGTCTGGGGTACTTTTCTGCTGGGAGTTGCTTTTAGGCATGTAATCTGTGGGTTTTATTTATTCTTCCCCTCCCAGTCAGGTTGCCCTCCGAGATTCAAAAACTTCCCCCAGACCCGCCAGTGGGAGGGTTTCCTGGTGTCTGGAAACTTCCTCTATTAAGACTCCCTTCCTGGGACGGTCTCCGTCCCTAGCTCTTTTGTCTCTCTTTTTATCTTTTATATTTTGTCCTACCTCCTTTTGAAGACAATGGGCTGCTTTTCTGGGCGCCTGATGTCCTCAGCTAGTGATCAGAAGTTGTTTTGTGAAGTTTGCTCTGCGTTCAATTATTCTTTCAATGAATTTGTAGGAGAGAAAGTGGTCTCCCCGTCCTATTCCTCTGCCATCTTGGCTCCTCCCACCATTATCATTTCTATCACAAAGATCTCCAGCCTTGATTTCCAGTGATGAGGAGCTTATCAGCTCTCACAGCAGTTCATTTTATTTTTCAATAGTGTTTCCATTCAATAGAAAGAAGGATTGCTGTCTCCCTGTATCTTCTATCCATTGAGTCTTACATAGAATAAATCTACTCCTTCTGCTCCATGACAGTCTGTATTAGTTTCCTGTGGCCACTATAACAAAGTGCCACAAACCAGGTGGCTTAAAACAACAGAAATTTATTGTCTCACAGTTATGCAGACTAGAAGTCTGAAATCAAGGTGTTGACAGGGTGATGTTTCATTTGTTTCATTTCTGGGGAGAAACCTTTCTTGCCCCTTCCAGCTTCTGAGGGCTCCTGTTTTTCAGCTGTGACAGCACAATTCCAGTCTGTGCCTCCTTCTTTACATGATAATCTTCCCTTTGTGTCTGTGACCAAATTTCCTTCTCACAAGGACACCAGTCATATCGGATTAAGCCCCAACCCTACACCAATATGCCTCATCTGAATGAGTTGCATCTGTAAAGACTGCGTTCAAAACTCAGTGGCTTCCCTGGTGGCTCAGTGGTAAAGAATCCACCTGCCAATGCAGGACACACGGGTTCAATCCCTGCTCCAGGAACATCCCACATGCCTCGGAGCAACAAAGCCCATGTGCCATAGCTCCAGAGCCTGTGCTCTAGAGTCCAGGAGCTGCAACTACTGAGCCCACATTAAACAGCTACTGAAGTCTGCACACCCTAGAGCCTGGGAACCACAACAAGAGAAGCCACTGCAATGAAAAGCACACACCAGTATACCACAACTAGAGAGTAGTCCCCCCCTTACTGCAACTGGAGAAAAGCTCATGCAGCAGTGAAGACCCAGCACAGCCAAAAATAAATACATAAAATTATTTTTAAAAATCAAGTCACATTCTGATATTCCAGAGTTTAGAACTTCAGCATATCTTTTAGGGGGGACACGATTCAACTCAGAGTACAGCCCTTCAAATATTAAGAAAATCATCAAATTCCATATGGCCTTCTCTTGTCTCAGTTAAACCTTCTCTGTTCCTTCAATCATTCCTGAGCTTTGGCTCTATTTTTCCCTAAATCACTGCCATTTATTGAATAATTCAACTGAGCCCACTGATTGAAATGTTATTCAGGTGTCATTTGACCATATGAATAGACCCGCACTATCCCCTCTCTGCTTCCACATACTCTAATTCTATCACTGCAGCTTAGGTTTGATGTACCATTTCCTCTGCTGCTGCTCCTGCTGTTTAGTCGCTCATTCATATCCATGCAACCCCATGGACTGTAACTCACCAGGCTCCTCTATCCATGGGATTCTCCAGGCAAGAATACTGGAGTGGATTGCCATTTCCTTCTCTAGGGGATCTTCCTGATCAAGGGATCGAACTCAGGTTTCCTGCTTGGCAGGTGGATTCTTTACCACGGAGCCACCTGGAAAGCCCCTACCATTTCCTCTACCTCCCCTCATCTCAGGCTGAGCTGGATGTTCCTCTTCTGTTCTTTTGTTTTACCTCTATCATTGCACATTACACTATGTAACAGCTATTTGTGTGAAAAGAAGTAAGAATGTTTTAAGTCAACCCCATGAACCAAGAGGATGTTATGGCCATAAAATAGTGGATTCATCAAACATCAGCTGAATCCTTACTATGTGTACATGGTGTGATGGGTAAAATTTTGAATAAAGCATACTCTTTGCCCACAGGAAGCTCACAGTCTAATGAGGGATACAGACATGTGAACAGACAAGAAAAATACAGCTGGATGTAGAAGCAGGATGCTTTGGAAGCACAGAAGAGGAAAATCTAACCCAGCATAGGACAGGGCATGTTAAAGAAGCCTTCTTTGAGGAGATGATGCCTGGGCTGAGTTTGAGAGGATGACAAGAAGTCTGCCAGGCAAAGAGGGAGTGAGAAGCAGAAGTGATGGGCATCAAAGCAGAGGCTGCAGCATGAGCAAAGTCATAGAAGTGTTTGGAGAATTGCAAGGTTGCCAGCAGTTTGGTATTGTTGAGACATTAGCTGTGAATGAGGCAGTAGTGTGGGAGATGAAGCTGGCAAGTTTGAGGAGATTTGCATGTCCCTGATATAGGGGCCAAGAATTGGTGCCTTCGAACTGTGGTGTTGGAGAAGACTCCTGAGAGTCCCTTGGACTGCAAGGAGATCAAACAAGTCAATCCTAAAGGAAATCAACCCCAACTGTTCATTGGAAGGACTGATGCTAGAGCTGAAACTCCAGTATTTTGTCATCTGATGTGAACAGCTGACTCATTGGAAAAGTCCCTGATGTTGGGAATGATTGAGGGCAGAAGAAGAGGGCATCCAGATGGCTGGATGGCATCAACAATGAAAATGGACATGAACTTGGGCAAACTATGGGAGATGGTGAGGGACAGAGAGGCCTGTTGTGCTGCAGTCCATGGGATTGCAAAGAGTTGGACGTGACTAGGTGACTGAACAGCAACATAGCTTAGACTCCATCTTGTAGGTCATGAGGTATTACATGATCTTGTGTGTGTGTACTCAGTCTTTGTGACCCCCATGGACTATAGCCTGCCAGACTTCTCCAGACAAGAATCCTGGAGAGTGAGTTGTGATTTCCTACTCTAGGGGAACTTCCCAACCCAGGGATCAAACCAGGGTCTCTTGTGTCTCCTGCGTTGGCATACAGATTCTTTACCACTGTGCCATGTGGGAAGCCTGTTACATGATCTTATTTTCAATTTAAAAAGCTAATTCAGGTGGCTATGTGGAGAGCTGGATAGGGCCAAAACTGGAATCAGGGAGACAACTACCAGGTATGTGATGAGCTGAGAAATATTTGAGAAGGAAAATTGTCAAGATTCAGTCAGGGTTTAGCTATGAGGGAGGTGAGTGGGAGTGAGGAGGCAAAAATGACTTTCAGGTTTCTGGTGTGGCAGTGATTGGGTGATGCCATCCAATAAGACAGGGATTATAAGAAAAGGAATGGACTTGGGGGATACTGAGTTTGGTTTTGGACCTGTTCAAATTGAGGTAGCTGCAGGATTTTCAGACTTGAAACAAAGTTCTGGCCTGGCAATATAGATTTGAGTGTCATCAGAACAAAGGTAAGACTGAAAACAATGATAATGGATGGGGCCATCTGGGACAATTCAAAAAGTGGGAAGAACCAAGGACCAAGGATGAAATCCTGGTCAACACACCTACATGCTGATGGAGGAGGAGAATCACATGAAAGAACAAGTAAGAATAGTCATAGAGGTGTGAAGGAAACAAGGAAAGTGTGGTGTCATGGAAACCACAAAAAAGAAAGAAATGAGCAGCAGTGTTAAATGATGAAAGGTTTAGTAAAATAAGGGTTCCAGAAAAGAGCTTATTTAATTCTTTGTTAAACCCCCCCAAAATCCCAAATTCCATTTGCTTATTCTCTCTAATGATTAGCTTCATCAAAGGAAAAAATCAGGTTAATTTGACTCATTCTTAGTAAAAACATCTCACTTTAATAATCTGAGCATTCTATAATTTTTATTAAATGGATAAATATCTATTGAGCACTTAACTTACACCAAGCATTGGACTAGGCTCTGTTCTAGGCTCATCATTAGTAAACCAGACAGAAAAAAAGAAAAACCCTGCTCTCATGGAGCTTGTAATTGAGATACACTGTAGTATGATACTGACTCCAATCCCGATAAGTGTCAAGGGTTTTCCCCATACCACCAAGCAATTTTCCCACACCAGCTGGTTGTGCTACAATTCAACTCAATTCTGGCACTATCCACCTGGACATAAGAGTCAGATCCCATAGGTTAAAGGCTCAGCCCTATAAGATGCCCCTTGCCCTTTAGATGCCAATGATAAGACCAGGTGGTTGCCTGTACTTCTGACTCACTTGGTGGAGATTTGAGGTTCCAGTGACCCCCTCCTTTAGTTTGGCTAATTTACTAGTATGGCTCCTAGAACTCAGAGAAACGTTTTACTTACTAGATTACCAGTTTATTATTAAAAGATATAATCTTAGAAACAGCTAGATGGAAGAGATGCATAGCACAAGGTATTTGGGAAGGGACACCAAGTTTCCAAGCCCTTTCTGTGTGCCCAATCTCCCAGCATCAATATGTGTTCACCACCTAGATGGGTGGAGGGGGAGGTTCAAGAGGGAGGGGATATATGTATACGTATAGTGATTCATTTCGTTGTGCAGCAGAAACTAACATAACGTTGTAAAGCAATTATACTCTAAAAAAAATATGTTCATCAATCTGGAAGCTCTCCAAACCTTGTCTTTTGGATCTTTATGGAAGCTTCATTACATAGGAATCATTGATTTAAATCACTGGCCATTGGCTAACTCAACCTCCAGCCCCTCCCCTCTCTGGAAGTCCCCTGGCAACCAGCATCCTACCTTGGGTGTGATCCAAAATTCACCTCATTAACATAAGAAAAACACATTTTCCACTCTCATCACTTAGGAAATTCTGAAAGTTTTAGGAGCTTTGTGCCAGGAACAGGGAGGAAAGCCAAATATATGTATTTCTTATTATAAATCACAATATCACAGTAGCATAATGCTTATAAGCCTGGGTCTAAATCCTGGAAACACTACCTGCTAAACTATGTGACTATGGATAAATTACTTAATCTCTCAGCCCTGCTTTCTTCATCTATAAAATGGGGAAATTAAGGGTTATTGCTCCGAGATTATTATTAAGATTAAAAGAGCTAATACACATAAGATGCTTTGAACGGTGTCTGATACATCAAAAGAGCTCAATAAGTGTTAGTTATTCTGTTGTGTGTGGGCACATGGGGACAAGCCAATAAACAAAAAATACAAGTTAGTGATGGGTGCAATGGAAATAATTAAAATTGAATGATTTGAAAGCAAGTAAATGCATAGCTGCTTTGGATGGTGTACCCTGAGACAAGGATGTTTGAGTTGAATTTGAACAAAAAGGTATGTATTATAACAATCCTGGCAAAGGACACTCTAGGTAGACCAAAGATGACCCTTGGGCCAAATCTGGACCACAGCCTGTTTTTGTAAGTAAAGTTTGATTCTTTACGCATCATCTGTAGCTGCTTTTGCTCAGAGCTGAATAGTTGTGACAGAGACCATATGGCTCAAAAGCCAAAAATATTTACTATTTGGCTCATTAGAGAAGAAGTTTGTCCACCCCTGCTCTAAGCAAAAAGAATAGCAAACTCAAAGGCCCTAGGCAGGGATGAGCTTGGAGGGTTCAAGGAACAGAAGTGAAAGTGAAGTGAAAGTTGGTCAGTTGTGTCCGACTCTCTGCAACCCCATGAACTATACAGTCCATGGAATTCTCCAGGCCAGAGTATTGGAGTAGGTAGCCTTTCCCTTCTCCAGGGGCTCTTCCCAACCCAGGGATCGAACCCAGATCTCCCGCATTGCAGGTGGATTCTTTACCAGCTGAGCTACAAGGAACAGAAAGAAGTACTGAAATGGGTTAGAGGAATGAATGATAATGAATCTTATCCTGGATCCACATTAAGTTCACCCTGGTCTGTAGGTTTTAGAATCCACTATCTTTCCTCCTTTGAAAGCCCCTCGTCTCTAGTCTTTGAGGATCTGATACTGATACTTCTCCCATGTGTACGATTTCCCAATGATCACTGACAATGGTTCTTTGATTGTACTTGCACATTCTCATTGCCTAGGGAGTAATTCATCCAGGCTAGAAGATTTGAACTTATTAAAAGTAGAACTGTTAACCCATTGCAGGCTGGTTGATAGTAACAGAAAGCACCATCTCCAACTGCTACTTTATTTTAAACTTGAATCCCATTCAACTTCATTTCACTGGTATTTCTGAATTGGAATTTATGGTCATGGACCTGAAGTCAGTTCAGTTCAGTTTAGTTCAGTTGCTCTGTCATGTCCAATTCTTTGCAATCCCATGGACTGCAGCACGCCAGGCTTCCCTGTCTATCACCAACTCCCGGAGCTTACTCAAACTCATGTCCATCAAGTCAGTGATGCCATCCAACCATCTCATCCTCTGTCATCCCCTTCTCCTCCCGCCTTCAATCTTTCCCAGCATCAGGGTCTTTTCCAATGAGTCAGTTCTTCGCATCAGGTGGCCAAAGTATTGGAGTTTAGGCTTCAGCATCAGCCCTCCCAATGAATATTCAGGACTGATTTCCCTTAGGATGGACTGGTTGGATCTCCTTGCAGTCCAAGGGACTCTCAGGAGTCTTCTCCAACACCACAGTTCAAAAGCATCAATTCTTTGGCACTCAGCTTTCTTTATAGTCCAACTCTCACATGCATACATGACTACTGGAAAAACCATAGCTTTGACTAGACAGACCTTTGTTAGCAAAATAAAGTCTCTGCTTTTTAATATGCTGTCTAGGTTGGTCATAGTTTTCGTCGAAGGAACAGCGTCTTTTAATTTCATGGCTGCAGTCACCATCTGCAGTGATTTTGGAGCCCAGGAAAATAAAGTCTCTGTTTCCATTGTTTCCCCACCTATTTGCCATGAAGTGATGGGACTGTATGCCATGATCTAGTTTTCTGAATGTTGAGTTTTAAGCCAACTTTTTCACTCTCCTCTTTCACTTTCATCAAGGGGCTCTCTGGTTCTTTGCTTTCTGCCATAAGGGTGGTGTCATCTGCATATCTGAGGCTATTGATATTTCTCCCGGCAATCTTGATTCCAGCTTGTGCTTCATCCAGCCCAGCGTTTCACATGATGATGCATATAAGTTAAATAAGCAGGGTGACAATATACAGCCTTGACATATTCCTTTCCCAACTTGGAACCAGCCTGTTGTTCCATGTCCAGTTCTAACTGTTGCTTCTTGACCTGCATACAGATTTCTCAAGGCAGGTCAGGTGGTCTGGTATTCCCATCTCTTTAAGAATTTTCCACAGTTTGATGTGATCCACACAGTCAAAAGCTTTGGCTTAGTCAATAAAACAGAAGTAGATGTTTTTTCTGGAACTCTCTTGCTTTTTCTATGATCCAACAGATGTTGGCAATTTGATCTCTGGTTCCTGAAGTAAACTCTGATTAATATCCAGTATATATATTTATAGACATTTATAAATATTTATTTATAGACAAGGGAAGCCCATCTCTATGTCTATCTATACATATTTATCTATGTCTATATCTGTGACAGTATTTCCAAAACTGTATTTTGAGAGATGCTAGTATCCTGTGGGATATCAGTAAGTGAGTAAAACATGAAAGTTCCAGGGTCAAATATATCTGGAAAATGCTAAGTAAAGCTAAAACAGGTTTTATTTCTGGCAAGACTTCTTAAAGCCTTAATATGCTAATGTCTCTGAGAGAGAGATTTGATGTGCAACGTTTCCTAAACTTACTTGAGCGAATTCATTTTTCTCGAAACACTGGTTAATACCCTGAGGGACACTAGCGTTTCTTGGGTCAGTTTGAAAATTGCTGGCATTTAGGCAGTTGAGGCACAGAGAAATGTGTCTGGCCTCTTTGCATGAATCTGCTATAAATTTCTGCCAAGAGATCCTTTCCATGTGATATTCCCATTGCAGATGGAAGATTGGAGTAAATCTGAATCAGTGTGATGAAAGTCATCTCTGGACTGCACTCTTTCCTGTTCTTTGCCATCCATCCATCAAATATGAGCACCTACTATGAGCTGGGTACTGTTTTAGTTGTTGGAGAGGCACAAGTGATAGAGACAAAGTTCTTGTTCTCATGGATTATATATGCTTGTGTGTGCTCTGTGTGTGTGTGTGTGTGTGTGTGTGTGTGTGTGTGTGTGCATGCGTGTGTGCATGTGCATGGTGGGAGAAATATAATAAACACATATAGTAAATTTAGCTAGCAGTAAGTGTCCTGGAGGGTGTTATATTAGAGAAAAATGTGAAGAGGTTACTTTAGATGGGGTAATCAGGGAAGGCATCTTGGAGTAGGTGATGCATAACACAGAAGGAGGAACTAGAACAGCCAGGTGAAGACTGAAAGGGAGAGCACTCCAGCAGAGGGAGACTACATGCAGTTTTTGGGGTAGTCAAGAGCTTGTGGTTCCAGGGGTGTCAGAAGACTAATGTGTTTGGATTGTAAGGGTAAGAGTATAACAGGATGAAGTGGGAGAGGTAGATAAGAGCCAGCTAATGCCAAGTCTTAGATACAATGTCAAGAAATCTGCATTTTACTCTAATGGCCAGAGAGAAGAAAGTAAAATCTGATCACTTTTAAAAGAGCACTTTTAAGTGATTGTAAGAGGGCAAAAGAAGTTGTTTAGTCACTAAGTTGTTTCTGACTCTTTTGTGACCCTATGGACTGTAGACCACCAGGCTCTTCTGTCTATGGGATTTCCCAGGCAAGAATACTGGAGAGGTGTTGTCATTTCCTTCTCCAGGGGATCTTCCTGACCCAGGGATCAAACCCCATGTCTCCTGTACTGCAGGCAGATTCTTTACCGCTGAGCCACCAGGGCTTCCCAAAAGTAGAGGAGGGGAGACCAAAGTAAGACTTGATGATGGATTGAACACCGAGTGTTGGGGAGAGGAGAGCATCAAGGATAACATCCCAGGGTCTGGTTTAAGCAATCAGGTGGTGTAATTGACTGAGATGGGGAGTAATAAAAACCAAGGGGTCTCTTTTGGTAACATTAAGTTAGTGCTGGGCTTCCCTGGTGGCTCTGTGGTAAAGAATCCGCCTTGCAATGCAGGGGACATGGGTTTGATCCATGGTCCGGGAGGATCCCACATGCTAAGCCCATGTGCCACAACTACTGAGCCTGTGCTGTAGAGCCAGGGAGCTGCAACTACTGAGGCCTGTGCACCCTAGAGCCAGTGCTCCACAACAAGAGAAGCCACCACAATGAGAAGCCTGTGCACTGCAACTAGAGAGAAGCTCCCGCTCGCCACAACTAGAGAAAAGTCAGAGCAGCAACTAAGACTCAGCGCAGCCAAAAAAAAAAAAAAAAAAGGTTAGTACTGTTCATGAGGCAACCAGGTGGAGATATGAAATAGTCAGGTGGATAAGCAAGTCTAAACTCAAGGGAGAGGTCTGAGCTGGAGAGCTAAAGTGGGGACTGTACTTAAAACATAGGACTAGAAGAGGTCACCTAGGAAGTGAATGTAGGAGTAGAAGAGAGCCAAGAGGTCACCTAGGAAGTGAATGTAGGAGTAGAAGAGAGCCAAGGACCAAGGCTTGGGTCACACAAACCTTCAGAGGTTGAAGAGCAGCAGGAGGAAGCAACAGAGCCCATTGGAAATGGGAGCAAAACTTGGAGGACATGGAGTCATAGACACTACTAGATTGTAAGTGACCTGGTGAGCTGGTTAGGAAAGCATGGTGAGCCTCAAGTTTTAGGCTTGGTCTTAAAGGCTAATTAAAAATCTAGGAAAGCATTTACCAATGTACTATAGATTTCAAACAGATATGTTTATTGTAACAAACAGAATAATTCAAATAAATTACAAAATTAATGAAAGCAATACCAGAATAGAGTTCAAAGGTGAGTAAGAAGGGCTAGTAGCATGCCATTTCTCCATACTGGGAATGTATTTATTTGAACGTGGCATGTTCACAACTGGTTTTAGAACAATGTCCTATAGATGAGCCCATGCCAAAGTACTTTTCTTCTCACCATCTTGTTAAGAGCTCACTGGTTAGAAAAGCCTTCAGTCAACTTCTGGATTTCAGACAATTAGCCACTTCTTTTGAGAGCAGTATGAAGGTTCCCTTCTGCAGAAGTAACAATGCTCTTATGCAACAAAATCTCCCTTCTGTGATTTTTTTCCTTCTGAAACAGACTGGGCTCTGTGCTTCTCTCTGTGGAAAGTATCTTGAGCATTCCTCCACCTACCCTGCCCCCATATTTGTAGTTAGGAAAAAAAGAGCCCATGAGCTGTCACATTCATCCTCTAGAACTGTGGTGTCCTGAGTCTGCCTCACTTAATTCAATTAAACACCTCAAGCAGAATTTGTCAGACGTCATTTTTTTCCCATGGGCCCGATTTATTTTGCTAATAGGATCAACACATGCTATATACAAAGGTAACCATTAAATAATTACAGACAAATAATTTCATCACATACTCCCAGCCGAGTTTGCATCTTCTGCCAGACACAAAACATTTACTCTAATACATTTACAGGGATAATTTGCATAAAACCACTGAAAGTGGAGATATTTTCAAACTGGCTGCTTATGGGATGTGATTAGTAAAATCTCCACACCCCCATTCACACCCACCCACACTATTAGTCACTGCTTTAATACATGGAAGGCCTCTGTTAAAATTAAAACATTACTAACAGAGAGACAAATGAAGTTATTAACATTTAGCTCAAATTAGTTGACTGAAATCCTTTATCAGTAAGGTCCTTTGTGAAAGGAACCCAGCAGCAGTTTTAGGTTTTGAGAAGGAAATAGGAAAGATTCAGAATATGGGCTGCTGTTTGGGGAGGGAAGAGGGGTTTGGGGCACTCTGTATAGAGCTCTGGTAAGCCAGAGACCAGTTTGAAAGCACTGAACGCTTAGGTAAGACTACAGTCATACACAATGAAGCAAGTCACTTCAGTTAAGTCACTCAGTCGTGTCTGACTCTTTGTGACCCCATGGACTGCAGCATGCCAGGCTTCCCTGTCTATCACCAACTCCCGGAGCGTACTCACGTCCATCAAGAAGGTGATGCCATCCAACCATCTCATCCTCTGTCATCCCCTTCTCCTCCCACCTTCAATCTTTCCCAGCATCAGGGTCTTTTCCAATGAGTCAGTTCTTCGCATCAGGTGGCCAAAGTATTGGAGTTTAGGCTTCAGCATCAGCCCTCCCAATGAATATTCAGGACTGATTTCCCTTAGGATGGACTGGTTGGATCTCCTTGCAGTCCAAGGGACTCTCAGGAGTCTTCTCCAACACCACAGTTCAAAAGCATCAATTCTTTGGCACTCAGCTTTCTTTATAGTCCAACTCTCACATGCATACATGACTACTGGAAAAACCATAGCTTTGACTAGACAGACCTTTGTTAGCAAAATAAAGTCTCTGCTTTTTAATATGCTGTCTAGGTTGGTCATAGTTTTCGTCGAAGGAACAGCGTCTTTTAATTTCATGGCTGCAGTCACCATCTGCAGTGATTTTGGAGCCCCAAAAAATAAAGTCTCTCACTGTTTCCATTGTTTCCCCACCTATTTGCCATGAAGTGATGGGACTGTATGCCATGATCTAGTTTTCTGAATGTTGAGTTTTAAGCCAACTTTTTCACTCTCCTCTTTCACTTTCATCAAGGGGCTCTCTGGTTCTTTGCTTTCTGCCATAAGGGTGGTGTCATCTGCATATCTCAGGTTATTGATATTTCTCCCAGCAACCTTGATTCCAGCTTGTGCTTCATCCAGCCCGGCATTTCGCATGGTGTACTCTGCATGTAAGTTAAATAAGCAGGGTGACAAGATACAGCCTTGATGTACTCCTTTCCCGATTTGGAACCAGTCTGTTGTTCCATGTCCAGTTCTAACTGTTGCTTCTTGACCTGCATACAGATTTCTCAGGAGGCAGGTCAGGTAGTCTGGTATTCCCATCTCCTTAAGAATTTTCCACAGTTTGTTGTGATGCACACAGTCAAAGGCTTTGCCATAGTCAATAAAGCAGAAGTAGATGTTTTTCTGGAACTCTTTTACTTTTTCAGTGATCCAGTGGATGTTGGCAATTTGATCTCTGGTCCCTCTGCCTTTGCTAAATCCCGCTTGAACATCTAGGAGTTCACGGTTCACATACTGTTGAAGCCTGGCTTGGAGGATTTTGAGCATCATTTTGCTAGCATATGAGATGAGTGCAATTGTGCGGTAGTTTGAACATTCTTTGGCATTGCCTTTCTTTGAGATTGGAATGAAAATTGACCTTTTCCAGTCCTGTGGCCACTGCTGAGTTTTCCAAATTTGCTGGCATATTGAGTGCAGCTCTTTCACAGGATCATCTTTTAGGATTTGAAATAGCTCAACTGGAATTCCATCACCTCCACTAGCTTTGTTCGTAGTGATGCTTCCTAAGGCCCACTTGACTTTGCATTCCAGGATGTCTGGCTCTAGGTCAGTGATCACACCATTGTGGTTATCTGGGTCATGAAGATCTTTTCTGTATAGCTCTTCTTTGTATTCTTGGAGAAGGAAATGGCAACCCACTCCAGTATTCTTGCCTAGAGAATCCTGTGGACAGAGGAGTCTGGTAGGCTGCCGTCTATGGGGACGCACAGAGTTGGACACAACTGACTGAAGCAACTTAGAATGCATGCATCTGCGTATTCTTCACACCTCTTCTTAATATCTTCTGCTTGTGTTAGGTCCATACAATTTCTGCTCTTTATTGTGCCCATCTTTGCATGAAATGTTCCCTTGGTATCTCTAATTATCTTGAAGAGACCTCTAGTCTTTCCCATTCTATTGTTTTCCTTTATTTCTTTGCATTGATCACTGAGGAAGGCTTTCTTATCTTTCCTTGCTATTCTTTGGAACTCTGCATTCAAATGGGTATATCTTTCCTTTTCTCCTTTGCCTTTCGGTTCTCTTCTTTTCTCAGCTATTTGTAAGACCTCCTCAGAAAAACATTTTACCTTTTTGCATTTCTTTTTTGGGGGGGATGGTCTTGATCACTGCCTCGTGTACAATGTCACGAACCTCCATCCATAGTTCTTCAGGCACTCTGTCTATCAGATCTAATCCCTTGAATCTATTTGTCACTCCACTGTATGATCGTAAGGGATTTGCTTTAGGTCATACCTGAATGCTCTAGTGGTTTTCACTACTTTCTTCAGTTTCAGTCTGAATCTGGCAATAAGGAGTCCATGATCTGAGCCACAGTCAGCTCCCTGTCTTGTTTTTGCTGACTGTATAGAGCTTCTCCATCTTTGGTTGCAAATAATATAATCAATCTGATTTCAGTATTGACCATCTGATGGGGTTGGGACACTCTGTGTAGAGCTCTGGTAAGCCAGAGACCAGTTTGAAAGCACTGGACACTTAGGTAAGACTATTAAAGTCATACACAATTATGTAAGTCAGAGAGACAAACAAATACCATATAATATCACTTATATTTGAAATCTAGAAAATTAGTACAGATGAACTTATTTTGCAACGCAGAAACAGAGACACAGATGTAGAGAACAAACATGGATACAAAGGGAAGAAGTGGGAAGGGATATACAAACCACTATGTATAAAATATCTTCCCTGGTGGCTCAGACAGTAATGCATCTGCCTGCAATGCAGGAGACCCGGGTTTGATCCCTGGGTCGGGGAGATCCCCTGGAGAAGGAAATGGCAACCCACTCCAGTACTCTTGCCTAGAAAATTCCATGGATGGAGGAGCCTGATGGGCTACAGTCCATGGGGTCGCAAAGAGTCGGATACGACTGAGCAACTTCACTTTCACTTTTCATGTATAAAATAGGGCTTCCCACCTGGTGCAAGTTGTAAAGAATCTACCTGGCAATGCAGGAGACATAAGAGATACAGGTCAGATCCCTGAATCTGGAAGATCTGCTAGAGGAGGGAGGGCATGGCAAACCACTCCAGTATTCTTGCCTGGAGAATCCCATGGGCAGAGGAGTTTGGCAGGCTACAGTTCATAGGGTCACAAAGAGTCAGACACAACTGAAGTGATTTGCATGCATGCATGTATAAAATAGATAACTAAGAAGGACCTACTATTTGGGCTTCCCTGATAGGTCAGTTGGTAAAGGATCTGCCTGCAATGCAGGAGACCCCGGTTCAATCCCTGGGTCAGAAAGATCTGCTGGAGAAGGGATAGGCTACCCACTCCAGTATTCTTGGGCTTCCCTTGTGGCTCAGCTGGTAATGAATCTGCCCACAAAGCAGAAGACCTGGGTTGGGAAGATCCCCTGGAGAAGGGAAAGGCTACCCACTCCAGTATTCTGGCCTGGAGAATTCAATGGACTGTATAGTCCTTGGGATCACTGTTTAGCATGGGGAACTCTACTCAATACTCTGTAATGGCCCATATGAGAATAAAATCTAAAAAAGAGTGCATATATGTGTATGTATAACTGATTCACTTTGCAGTACACCTAAAACTAACACAACATTTAAAATCAGCTATCAGTTCAGTTCAGTTCAGTCGCTCAGTCGTGTCTGACTCTTTGCGACCCTGTGAACCGCAGCATGCCAGGCCTCCCTGTCCATCACCAACTCCTGGAGTCCACCCAAACCTATGTCCATTGAGTCGGTGATGCCATCCAACCATCTCATCCTCTGTCATCCCCTTCTCCTCCTGCCCTCAATCTTTCCCAGCATCAGAGTCTTTTCAAATGAGTCAGCTCTTCGCATCAGGTGGCCAAAGTATTGGAGTTTCAGCTTCAACATCAGTCCTTCCAATGAACACCCAGGACTGATCTCCTTTAGAATGGACTGGTTGGATCTCCTTGCAGTCCAAGCGACTCTCAAGAGTCTTCTCCAAAGAGAGTTGGACTATAAAGAAAATCAGCTATACTCCAATAAAAATTAATTTTAAAAAAGTGAAGGAAAGGTGGTTTCTGAAGGATGATAAAAAGCCATTAAAAGCAAGTTTCCTTTAAGCGACAGTTCAGCCAAGAGCAGCTAGCTTGGTTCTGGTGTGTCCGTGATAAAAGTGGTTGCTTCTTCACATTTCAGAAAACTCTTCAGCTCTCAGTAGGGATCATATCAAGTGAGGTTAAAGAATTCTCAGGGATCAATTGACTTCTGACTCAACTTTGGGTTTTTTGAAGAGATACCTTAAATTTTGTTTTACTACAAAAGAAATTCTCATTGTAGAGTATTCAAACAGTTATAAAGTATATAGACTCAAACATGAACAATCCCCTCAACATCCACCACAATTCTTGGCTCTTGCTATTTTATACTGTGCTTCCCTGTTACATTCTATGCCTTTACTGGCATATACATACATCTACTTTCTTACACAAATTCAATAAGCTTTACCTGTTATATATACCTTTTCATTCTTTTAATTTTTAAATTTGTTTTATTGCATTAAAATATACATAATGTAAAAATTACCTTTGTTATCATTTTTGAGTGTATAATGCAGAGGTATTAAGTACATTCACAATGTTACATAATCATAAATGCTTGACTCCCAGGGAACTAGGCAATCAGTTTCTTAGGTATCTTTACCAAAGTCTATACACATGTAAGCATAAATGAAAGTGAAAATGTTAGTCACTCAGACGTGTCCAACTCTTTGTTACCCCATGGACTGTAGCCCGCCAGACTCCTCTGTCCATGGGATCCTCTAGGCTGGAATGGGATGCCATTTCCTTCTCCAGGGGATCTTCCTGACCCAGGGATCAAACCCCATGTCTCCTGAATTGCAGGCAGATTCTTTACCATCTGAGCCACCAGGGAAACTCCTATAAGCATACATGGATGGACATATATACCTTCCCTCCTTTTTTACATAGTAGTAGCAAACCATAAACAGCTTTCTCTTTTCACTTAATATCTGCAATATGTAAATATATATGATATTTATATATACACAATTCTTACATATATACTCTTCTGCTATGCTACTATTTTAATTCTGACTCAATTTTTTAGAAATTAATTTTTTATTGTGACAAAAAAAACATGTAACATACAATTCACTCTCAGCAATTTCTAAGTGTACAATACAACCACATGCACAGCTTCATGCAACAGATTCCCTAGAACCCCTGACCTCAGTCCTGCTTGATTGAAACTCCACATCCACGAAACAATTCTCCTCCCCTTCCCCCCTAGCACCTGGAGTACATGATTCCACTTTCTGTTTCTATGAGTCTGACTACTTTAGGTACCTCCTGTAAGTGGCATCATACAGTATTTCTCCTTTTGTGACTGGCTCATTTCACTTAGCATATTATCTTCAATGTTCATCCATGTCATAGTCTATGGCAGGATTTCTCTCTTTTTTAAGGCTGATTTCCCTCTTTTTCTGTATATGCCATATTCAGTACACATACCATCAGTGTATATGCCACATTTTCTTTATCCACTCATCTCTCTATGGATATTTAGGTTGTTTTCACTTCTTGCTATGGTGAATAATGCTGCAATAAACATGGGGGTGCAAATATCTCTTTGAGAGTCTGCTTTCAATTCTTTCAGATATATTTCCAGAAGTGGAATTGCTGAATCACATGCTAGTTCTATTTTTAGTTTTTTGAGGAACCTCCTCACTGTTTTCCATAGCAGTCACACCACTTTACATTCCTACCAACTGCAAATAGTGTTCCAATTTCTCCACATCCTTACCAACACTTACTATTTTCTGTTTTATTTTAAATACTGGTCAGCCTAATGGGTGTGAGATAATATCTTATTGTGGTTTTGGTTTGCATTTCCCTGATGATTAGCGATGCTGAGCATCTTTTCATATGCTTATTGGCCATTTGTTTATCTTCTTTGGAGAAATGCCTATTTGAGTCCTTTGCCCATTTTTTAATTGTGATATTTACTTTGTTATTGGATTGTAGGAGTTCTTTACCTATTAACCTCTTACCAGGTACGTGGTTTGCAAATATTTTCTATTTTTGCCTTTTCATTGTTGATTCATCTGCTGCACAGAAGTTTTTAAGTTGAATGTAGTCCCTCTTGTCTAGTTTAGCTTTATTTTTACTTGTGTTTTTGGTGTGACTCATTAACTTTTACTTCTCTTAGGGCCAGACTTTCATCAGGATAGCTTGGTTGTGATTTTTGCCTTCCTTTCCACCTCAGTGCTCTCTTGCACATTGTTTAGCGGGGTGTTGGCTAATTACTATTGGTTCCCTGATGGGATACACCCAGAATTACCTTAATTTTTCTGGACTCATTCCCACCGAAGGTAATGGGAGGCCTATGGGAGAGGGGGTTCTTTCCTCCCATTTTCTCACTCCTTTCCCCTTCATCTCGCCTTTTTAAAAAATCCCCTTCATTTCCCTATGTTGAGGTACAGAATCTCCTCTGGGGCCTCCTCCCCCTTCCCTCTCCCACCCTCCTCGGGGAGTGGGGAGGTGGTCTCTGAGCCAATGACAGGTCAGCCCACGGGCGGGCGGACTCCAGACCAATGAGCGCTTCTGGGTTCCAGCTGGACCAATTAGCTTATTAGGGACATTGAATACCTGTTATATAGCTAGCATCTGTCCCATTGTCCTCTTATTAAAGACCCTCTGGTTTGACCCATCAAGGATTTGAATGTGTAAATGAGGCCCTACACTCTCCCCCCGCCTTTTTTGGTTTTGTTTTTTAATTTTGGTGGCTTTAATCCATCTCCACAACTTCTGCCCAAGGCCAATAAAACACAGCCATTCTCCCTTTGTAAAAAGAAAGAGGGGTTGGGTTTCCTTCAATTGTCTGCCCTTTTCTGTCTCCTCCACTATTTTTGTTTTATTCTGTAGTTAACTTTACATAGAGCAGCTTCGTCCGAGGACCTGTGCGCTGGACCCGGGCACTCTCTTCTCATTGCTGGTGGCAACGGCCCTTTCGTTTTTCTAACCTAGGGGTTTGTGGGGGCCGGGGGCTTGGCGGCTGGGAGAAGAGTTTGGCCAGAGTCTTCCTTCTGCATTTCACACACATTCTGCTGGCGCTCTCGCTCTCTTACACACACACACACACACACACACACACACACACCCGCTCCGGCCCCTCTCCGTGTGTCTTCCTTCAAGATGACAGGGCGCTGGAGAAAAGGCTGCTGGAATCAGCTGGTAGGTACAGTAGTAACCCGAACCCCACCCACCCGCTGCCTTTGCTCGCTCAGGTTTCTCCGGTCACTCCTGCCAGGGGAGAAAACATGTAAACGCGCCTCCAGAGGAGGGGCAGGGGGAGCTGAGAGCGGCGGGGGCGGCGGAAGGTGAGCCGGGGAAGGTGGCCGAGCGCCCCGGCTGCCGGGCCCTTCCCAGCGCTCCCTCGGGGCAGCAGCCCCAGCCCGCTTCGCCCCCACCCCATCCCCCTTTTCGTCGGAATCGCCTTCTCCCCCCCGCCACCCCCCCACGCCCTGCGACGGCGGAAATGACAGTGTGGTGCTGCCGCGGTGTCATGGTGCTGCCCCTGGACTGAGGAGCGAAAACTCTTTAAGTTTGGCACGGGAGACCCAGCCGCGGTAGCGTGGCGGCCGCCGTGCTGTCCCCGGCGGGGCGCGCGGGCGGGCGGATCCTGGCTGCTGCGCGGCGGCGGCGGCGGCTGCGAAGGCGGGCGGCGGCCTAGAGCGGCGGCGGCAACGGCGGCAGCGGTGGCAGCCAGGGAGCTCGCGCCGGAGCCTGAGCCAGCTCGCGCCGGAGGCAGGCGAGCACCCGGCGCCCTTGGGAGCGCCGAGGACATGGCCGGCCGCCGGGAAGGCTCTGGGTAAAACGCGCCCTCTCGCCGCGGCCCCGGGGGCCGACCGCCACCACCGGCGCAGGGCTCGGCCCCGGGCTCGGGCCGCGCGTCTCAGGTGCGGCCGGGGCCCGGCGGGGGCCGAGGGCTGCTCCGGGGCTTGGCGGGGCGGGGTGACGGGGCCCCGCGAGGCTCCGAGGTGGCGGCGGCGGCGGAGGGCGCCCCGGCCCGGCCCTGGCTCCTTGATGCGCCGCTGGGGCCCGGGCTCCCGTCGCTGCCCTCCAGGGACGGAGTTTGCACTCCGGGGTCCGGGGCGGGGGCGGGGGCGGGTCCTAGGCCTCCCGCGCAGTCCAGCCGGGTCGGGCGCGGGCCCCTCCCCGAGCGGCTCCCCGAGAGCCTGGGCGCTAGTCTGGGAAAGGGCACCGCCGCCTTCCCACGCTCCCGCAGCCGGCCACCTCCTTGGCCCGGGCGGCGCCCCTCGGCCGCCTGGCTGTGGCGGCTGCGGCAGCCAAAGATGCTGCGGACACCCTGCCCGCGGGGAGGCTGGGCGGAACTTAATCCCTTTGCTGCCAGGGGAATGATCCTCGAGTCTCCGTCTGGGTGGTTCCTTATTTTTGGCCTAGCTGTGAAACCAGCTCAGTGGGGGAGAGGGAAAACTTATAGGTCCCCCAGACAGACTGCGATGGAACCCGGGAAAGGTGGGGTTTTTCCATTCCTGGCTCGTAAGAATTAAGTAAATAACAGCGGAGTAGATTGACAGAAACATTTTTGGTGATGATAAGGTTTCGGTTACTTAGCATAACGCGTGCAGCACATTTCTTGGAGGCGTTTCTTCTCAGAGCAGGACATTGGAATCCTGGCGTCATTGGGTTCTTCACTTTTTCTCTTCCACACTCCCCTACCCGCCTTCATGCTCACTCGCCTTCTTCCTACGTGGTGATCACACACCTACTTGCTCACCGGAATCTCCCAGCCAGAACCACACGTCTCCTGGAGTCCTGTGCACTCCCAGGCTCCCTGTCAAGCAGCCTCTGGCTTCTGAACCAGCTTTGCCTTTTTGAGGATTTCTGAGTGTGGGGAGGGTGGATGGTTATGGTTGTTTGTGTCTGAAGAGAAGCCCTTATAAAGGAGTGTATTAGAGGCTATGTAAATAGACGAGTACTGTGTGTGGGTTGATTCTTCTGATTCTTAAGATGGGCCATAAGGGCTGCCTCTAACTCCATTCTGTCCCCTTCCAGTACTCCAATCAGTTCTCTGTCAATGTTCCAATGGAAGGGGAACCCTGAATAGGGAGAGTCCCTCCTCTACTACTCATTTTACCCCAGCTGGTTACCCCTAATGCTCACATCCCCCTTTTCACTCCACTTATCACGGCCTTGAGAGGGAAAGAGTCTTTGCTATTTTAATATTTTCCTGCCCAATCAATTAATGCAGATATACAATGTGAATTAGATTTCCCCTGATGGTTCCACACAGCTTGATTTATGTGGTTGAAATACAAGTCTAGGAGCCAAGGAGATCAGAGAGTTCATTTCAGATCTGATGTTGCATTGGCTTTGTGGCCTTAGGACATTCCTGTGACCTTTCTTTCATAGTTGATGCACTTGTATGAAAGACATCATATTGTGTACTGGCTATTGTGAGTCTTGGCTTGGTCCTTTGAAGATGAAAGGATTCTATAAACCTTCAGCATTATACTTTTCAAAGAAAGTACTTCATTTACCTTTAATTGAGGTAACAGTTTGACTGCGTGTAAGTGGGAACCCTGGTTTACTGGGAACCCTAACTTGCCATTATTAACCCTTTTGGGAGCTGCATCTATTACCCTACTGTGGTACTAGGTCTGTTTCTTTTTTTTTCCCCCTTAGTGCACATGCAACTGAATGAAAACTTACATAAAATAAGACATACAGAGTAATGATGATTATTTTAAACTAAGGCTTGAATCATATCTAATGTACTCCAACCTAACAATCTGAGTCAGACTCATTTGAAAACATAACCTTACTCATTTTTAGCCCATATGGGGGCAGGTAGTTACTTTCTGCTGAAAAGTGGCTTAAATACTTTTAGGCATGGCTATCTAAGCAGGATTAGTATCTTGCGGTGGTGAGTCAACAGTGTTTCTTAAAAGCACCTACAGTGTGCAGCCCTCTGCTGACTGGGCCAAGGCCCCAGCTTTGGCCTTACATTTTGGCCTCCTGTTTGTTTAAGGCATGCCTCTGTACTTGCAGCTCTCAGATTAGAACAGGGAGGGACTGTCTAGGGCAGGGGTAAAGTCTAGAGACTTGAAGGAGTGAGTATTTCCCTTCCATTTACTTTCATGACTACTAGACTCCTAATCTAGCATGTTGTACCTTGCAAGGCCACCCCTGGGAAGTACTGCCACAAATCAGAATGGCTTGGTTGCTTTATGAACGTATCATCTGAACAGTGCAAATTGATTTAGGTGAAATTGGTTTAGTTAATCCCTCCTCTAGGTGCAGGGCAACTTGCTCCAACTTGTAGATCCTAAAACAGTGCCAAAGGAGTCTCATAATTGCATCCAAAAATTGCTCTGAGTAGTGAACCTGTCTATTCCCTCATCCCTCCTCCCATAAAATCTGCTGACACCATGACAGTTGAGAAGGAAACTGCCCAAGGAATATGCCTTTGCTACTTGATGAAGAGGAGAGAATGTCTTCCCTTCACTCTGTCTCTCAGGTTCTCTCTTCCCCCAACAGGGACAGAAATCTCTAAAAGGAAGGGAAGATAGTGCAAAGGCATAGAATGTGTCTCAAATGGCTGTTCTCAGAGGTGTCTGCTCGTGTGTGTCATTCAGTCTTTGTGGATCTTGGTAAGTCCCTAGCTGTTAGGCCATTGGCCTCAGCTGCTGGTGGAGGCCAGAGGGGTGTTCCATTGCCAGTTAGCATTAAGTTTTGTTCTTTTCTTCCATGTGAAAGTGGGAAATTGGCACTGTGTGAAACACCTCCTTACTTAGGCTGAGTATCTTGACTTAGAGCATTGCATCATCAAAATAGGATGTGTAACGTGTTGATAATTGATATATGACAGTTCACAATTGTTCACTTTTTGATGAGTGAAATTTGGGTACCAAGGTGGTGTTGTGCTAATGTCTATATCCCAGGTCTCTCAACAAACCTTGTGTTCATCGCTGAGCAGTGTAAAAAATAGACTGGAAAAGTGTTTCTCAACCAGTGTGTTGGATCATTCTAACAAGTGAGAAGACCAGATGGGTGGTGTTGCAACAAGAAATTTTGACTCCAATGATTCCCCTGTGCAGGCTGCTAGTCCTCTTTTTATTTCCCCTCTCTTCCAGGGATCAATATATGTTTCTCCATTTTCATGAATTAAAACTGTTAAGAGTCTTCTGTGGGCACTGGAGGTTTGTGGCTCTTTCTACAGTTTTTCTTTTTCCATCTTCCCCTCCTCCATAACCACAGACACGCTCTTTTGACAATCCCCCTGCTCCTGCATTGCCCTTAAAAATCTGTGTAAGCTGCTCAGACTACTAGATGGTTAATATGGTGGCAGAGGGATTTTGAGCTATGTGCCAACATCTCACCACTCCCTTCTTCATGTGGGGTTCACTTGACTTCATAATAAGGGTTTTGGTTCTGCCTAAGTGGGTTAGCAAAGTATCCTTAGTAGGACTTGTCCTACTTGGGATCTTTGCTCCGTGCAGAGCTCCGACTGCCTGACCTTGGGCTTTGTCTCAGCCTCTTTCCTGCAGGTCAGACTCCTCTAGTCTCTGGATCTTCCTCTTGCAGAAACCAAAAGATCTGATAACAAATTCATTATATAACCTAAAATCCTCTTGAAACAGAAAATCCCAGTAGTTGCAGTTTGACCAGTTAGGGATATAATGCGTGGGCATGGGAGACAATGCTAATGCAGGACTGTGACGTGTCTGAATGTATACAGCCCAGAGGTAGAAAAATGGTTTATGGTCCAGAATCCTTGATCGCTTTTGTCTATAGCCCTTTGTTCAGTGTTGCTAGGATCCATGTGGCTCCCAGGGGAGTAGAAGCTTGATTTCAAATACACTTCTGTTCTCTGCCCCTTGTTTCTGACCTGAACTTGGGGTCCTCTCAGCCTAACACCTAACAGCATGCCCTACATACATATATTGCCAATTTTATTCTGTAGAGGTTAGAGATGGCTGTCCATCCAGGTGTGCCCCTGAACATTTAAAAATTTACAAATATTTCATTGGATAGCAGAGATCGGGGAAAGCAGTCCTAGAATAGATGGAGAGCTATCCTCTTAGCAGTAGGTAAGTTGTTTGTTCTCCATTTGTTCTCCAACCCCAAAACTGCCAGTGTAATTGGCGTTAAGATAAAGGTGTTATGAATTGTACTTATGATTTCTGACAATTATCAGGTGTTACCTTGGCAAATCCGTTTCTTGGTTACTTAGATTAATCATTTGTGCTTGTAGCAGATCTAGGACTTCTAGTTCTGCTATTGTGATATTCATTTTAATGTTTATGATGACTATATTGTATCAAATAGCCAATGGTTGGATTTAGGAGCTAATTATTGTAAAGAGCATTAAATCTATGTACTATAAAATATTAAGTAGGCTTTAATAACCTTTTAGACAGGAACTGGCTCTGGTGCTGTCAGTCAATAATCAGCCTCCAGTCCTGAGCTCTCCCTGTGCATGGTAAAAGCTTAAGAAAAAAGAAGAGAGATAGTTTCTCCCTTTGGGGAAACTCCAGTCTAACAGGGGATACATTTGGGTATGTTAAATACCACAGTCAGATGCGTGGTCCTCCAGAAAACTTGTGGGGGAGTGTAATTGTCCTCTATTATGTCAACCATTATGCATTTGGGGTGTATTTCCAAACATGCACTATTTCCTTAATAACTTGCTCTGTATCTGTCATCTGTGAATGTGTGTTGAGACTATCTGTATTTATAAAGCAAGTTAATAATGTTATTTTCATCTGATCTTCACAAAAGCCTGCGAGATTGGGTAACACAGGTATTTTTCATTCAACAGATGAGGAGGCTGTGGCCCAAAAGATTTAAATGTCTTACCTGGGATCACTCAGCAAATTCAGCTTAGAGCCAGGACTACAACCAGGCTTTGCTGAGAGGATCAAATGAGATTGATAGCTTTGGAGCCATTTGAAAAGTATAAAATTGGTACACAAATGTAAAGTGACTGTTAATTGTGCTTACTGACCACATAGTCTCTTTTTCTGGGTTTCTGTCTTCAGTTTTTTTAGGATGAGAATTCTATGCATTGGGTGCCTTTTATACTCCCAAATAATATTTTTTTTGTGCTGTAGAGGGGTCCTTTCCTACTAAATAGTGTTCTAGAATTTGGTGTCTTCCTTTTCTTCCAAAAGGTGTTTTCATTAGTTTGTACTCTCATGGGATGCCCCTCCCCCTTTAGTTGTCCCCCGGAACACCCATTATGTCTTCTTGGAGGTACAACAGGCAAAACCAGCCACTGTCCTTGAGCACCTTGGCTTAGCCAAGGGTAAGTAATGCATTTTGTTTATTTCCAGTTTCTTTTATGATGCCCATCGCTTGTCAGCCTTTCAAGTCATACTAATAAATAAGATTTGTGTTTTGAGGAGCTGGTTTTCATTAATTCCAGGTGCCTTTCCTATGTGGTAACATATAGCAAGAACTCTGTTATAATAGGATGTCAGAGCTGGAAAACATCTTAAAGAGATCGTCTGATGATTCTAGTGCAACTTGAATGACATTTTACAGTTAAGGGAACATCAGACTAAGCCAGGGCTCATTTGCTCATCCTCTAAGGCAGAGAGACAGTTTCTAGTGTTTTAAGGAAGAGCTCAGCTCATGGGATATTAATGTTAATATCCTGCAGAATATAAAGCCTACTACTTGGCTCAATCCTCATTCTACAGCCCAGGGGTCAGGCTGGGTTTTACACTCCTGGTTTTTCTGTGAAGAAAAGGAGACTGTGGCTCCTCAGGGAGGTAATGAGAGCCCAGAGCCATGCTCCACAGACCTGGAAGATGAAAACTAGATGGAATATAAACTTTTGAAATAAGCGGGCATTTAATTATGTTCAAATAACATTTGAAATAATAGCATTCTGCCAAGTGCCGATCATGGCTTCTCTGATCAGAGTTAACTGAATGCTGGATTTGAAGGGCAATGCTGAAGTCAGTCTTTTATTTTGTAAGTGTAGAATGTATTATTTTTATCCTAATTGCCTGCATTGAGACTCCTCCTTTGTATTCCTGCCTACTCACACAGCCTTATGATACCTTCTTATAGTTTATTCTCATCAACTTTTTTTTCAGGAGTCTCAGCCTGAAGGGGGAGTGCAGGCTGACAGTCAGCTGTACAGAATCAATTTTATACTAGAACAAGGGCAAATCCATAAACATTCTTATTTGACTACACGGCAGTAACTAAATGATATGGAAGGGAACAAATCAGTAGATATGGATGTGGGCATTTGTTTCTTAACATGACAATTGGCCTGCCTGCCCAGGCATTTCATTAGTGCATTTTTATGACAAACTATTGTGTTTTCTGGCAAAACAAACTTTGTGATTACCTGTCATTCAGTGACACTCTATCAGGTTTACATCCTGTCTTTTTCCTTAGTATATTATCTAATTCTGGATAGATTAGCATTTCACAAACTTTTTGAAGTTGCAACACAGCCATTGTTTTATTTTTGTTGTACCACTTCTTCCTGTACTTCCTAAAGGTATTTTGTGACCTAGGAGTCAAATATGTTTTAGGAGTCTTACAATTTTTAAATGAATAAAAAATTGGGAGCTAATCATTTCCTGATACCCATTGATCATTAGAGATATCCCAGGTATTGTAAAACCTAGACAGGCAATCACCAACCTAGAAAAGCAATTGAAAGGAGTAAGTGCTTCAGTAGAATTTAGAAACACTACTGAATTACACAGTTGCCAGGGTGGAATAGTGGTTAACTGTTCACACTCTGGATTGTGGGTTTGAATCTTTTTTAAAAATTAAGATAACATTCACATACCTTAGTTTCACTACTTTGAAGTGTACAATTCAGTGGTTTTTAGTATAATCACAAAGCTGTGCAATCGTCACCACTAATTCCTAAACATTTTCATCATCCCCAAAGGAAAACCCATATGCATTAACAGTCACATTCCATTTCCTCCACCCCCCACCCAGGCCCTTGAGAAATACTAATTTTCTTTCTGTTCTTATGAGTTTGCCTATTCTGGGCATTTCCTATAAAGGGAATCATATAATCTGTGACCTTCTGTAACTAACTTCTTTCACTTAGCAAAATGTTTTCAAAGATCATCCATGTTGTAGCATGTATCAGTGGTGGTGGCTTAGTCGCTAAGTCATGTCTGACTCTTGCAACCCCATGGACTGTCACCTGCCAGGCTCCTCTGTCCATGGGATTCTCCAGGCAAGAATACTGGAGTGGGTTGCCATTTCCTTCTCCAGGGGATCTTCCCAACCCAGGAATCGAACCCTGGTCTCCTGCATTGCAGGCAGGTTCTTCACTGACTGAGCTGCAAGGGAAGCCCCGCATGTATCAGTACTTTATTCCTTTTCTTGCTGAATTATATTCCATTGTATGGATATACCACTTTTGTTTATCTGTTCATCATTTGAGGGACATTTGGGTTGTTCCCACTATTATTGTGATTAATAGTGCTATGAACATTTGTGTACAAGTTTTTAGGTGAGCATGTCTTCAGTTCTCCTGGATCGTATGGTAATTCATTTAGCATTCTGGGGAACTGTCAAACTATTTTTGCTGCATAATTTTACATTCCCACCAGCAATGTATGAGGGTCCCAGTTTCTTCATGTCCTGGCTGACATTTGCTATTTTTTTTTATTCTGGCCATTTTAGTGTGTGTGAAGTAATATAGCTATTCTAGTGAGTGTGAGGTGGTATCTCAGTGTGGTTTTGATTTGTATTTCCCTAATGGCTAATGATGTTGAGTACCTTTTCATATACCAACTGATCATTTGCATATCTTCTTTGGAGAAATGTCTATTCAGATGCTTTGCCATTCTGTATATTTCTAGATACTAGACCTGTATCACATATTTGATCCACAAATATTTTCCCATTCTGTGAGTTGTCACTTTTTTGGTGATGTCATTTGTAGTACAGAAAGTTTTAAATTTTGATGAAGTCCAGTTTATCTGTTTTGTTCTTCAGTTGCATATTTGCTGTCATCTAAGAATCCCTTGCTTAACCTACGTTCATGAAGATTTACACTTATGTTTTCTTCCAAGAGTTTTATAGTTTCTGTGCTTACATTTAGATCATTGATCTATTTTGAGTAAATTTTTGTGTATAGTGTGAGGTATGTCTCTAACTTCATCCTTTGGTGTGTGGGCAACTGGTTTTCCCAAAGCCACTTGCTTGAAAAAAATTTACTGTTTCACTGTTAAATGGTTTTGGAACCCTTATCAAAAGTCAGTTGACCATAAATATATGAGTTTATTTCTGGACTCTCAGTTTTATTCTGGGTTTGAATCTCCACCTTGCTACTTGCAAACAAGTGTGACCCTGGACAAGTTACCTTTTTTGTTGTTTTAATAATAATGCCTGCCTTTTAGAGGGCTGTTGTGAAAATTAAATGAGATAATGCCTATAAAGGGTATTATTTACCGCCTCACAAGTGGCAAATGCATAATTGCTTTTAAAGGGAAAGGTGCTGGGGTAGTCAGGTAGGTAGGGAAAATGGGAGATAGGTTGAAAGGATGCTGAAATACTAGGAAAGACCAGAAAAAGGTCTCTCATAAATGAGAGATGAGATGAACAGATATTTGAAAAAAGTTGAAAAATACCTAATTCTCCCAAATTGTAATAAAACAGAGTAGAAAGAGTTTCAGAGAAGGCAATGGCATCCCACTCCAGTACTCTTGCCTGGAAAATCCCATGGACGGAGGAGCCTGGTAGGCTGCAGTCCATGGGGTTGAGAAGAGTCGGACACGACTGAGCGACTTCACTTTCACTTTTCACTTTCATGCGTTGAAGAAGGAAATGGTAACCCACTCCAGTGTTCTTGCCTGGAGAATCCTAGGGATGGCGGAGCCTAATGGGCTGCTGTCTATGGGGTCGCACAGAGTTGGACACGACTGAAGCAACTTAGCAGCAGCAGCAGAAACAGTTTAATAGAAAAAGTTACTTACCATAAGCAACAGACTGTAACCATTTTATATTATTCTGTATAGACCTGCAATCAGTTCAAGTAGTTATTTTAGAGCACTGATGTCTGGCTTTTTTATCAAGGACTCTTTTTTTTTTTTTTGGCTGCAGCATGCTACAGGTGGAGGCTTAGTTCCCCAACCCGGGATCAAACCTGTGCCGCACCCCTACATTAGAAGTGCAGGGTCTTAATCCCTGGACTACCAGGGAAGTCCCTTCTGTCAAAGACTCTTTTGAGAACAATTTGAATGCTATGGACAATCTGCTCCCCATGAAAGTGGATATGTGATCTACACACAGCATTCTTTAAACATTTCTAGAAGGTTCAGAAATCCCTGGTCAGAAATCCTATTTTGACCTTATCCAAGGCAATCCTGATTCATAGCATGCTTTCCTAAGCTTAATTTCACAGTGACGTTCCAAGTGTCACATTTAGTCAGGAACAACTTTTTGGGTTGCAGGAAAATTCAGTTTTTCCTCTGTACTGAGGAATTTATATGACACGTTCCTAAGATTTAGAGAAGTTGTGGTACACCAGTTGTTTTTGTAAAGGTTTCAACACAGAAACAGGCCTATCAGCAATGCTCTTGACCACCTATCATTTTGGCGGAGGCCTTACTCCATTCTCCCAAGTAGCTTCCAACACAGACCCTGAGGAATGCAGACCTGCAGTTCTGGAAGAGAACACAATAGAAATTCAGAGTGAGGTGGAAATGGGCCTAGAAGGAAGAGATGTGATTCTGAAAGAGACTAGGAGTGAGAGGCAGATTCAGAGAAACTCAGAGGGACATAGACTCAAATAGAAGTGGAAACATGCTGTCTAGAAACCCTCTTGTAAATAGTCAAGATATTTGTCAAGTGAAGGAGGTGAGATGATTAAAATAAAGGTGTAGGGGAAAGAGCACAGACATTGGCATTAGACTGCTCCAGTGATCTGGGTATGTAGGTTCCTGGTTCATTTACTTAAAAACGCTGAGCCCCAGTTTCCTAACCATAGTATGTGTGTAGCATTAGTACCTCTGTACAGCCTTCTTGATAGAATTTAATGAAATACTGTGTGTAAAGTTCCTAACAAGGTACTTAGAATACAGGAGGTGCTTAGTAAACACTAGGTCCCTTCTTTAACTTCCTCTACTTTAAGGAATCTTTCATTTAACAATTTTTGAATAACCAGTGTGTGCGAAGCACTGTGCTATGATTAAAAATATGACATAGTTAATGTCTGCAAGGAGAGTTAGCTGGAGACACAGATACATGTATTAAATAAAACAGAGTGATAAACATGTAAATGAGAGAACTCCTGGGTTTCTCGGCTTGGATGATGATATTCAACAGATAGGGAAAATTGGAAGAGGAACAGGTGTTTTGTGTTGTGGGGCTGGGGAGAATATCAAGTTCATTTATGGACATGTTGAATTTGAGCAATGGAACTACCAAAGGCAGTATTCCTGCCTTGAGTGAAAGTTGGGATCTATCATCTCTAAAGTCTCTTCCAATCCTAAAATTCTGTGATATATGTACATTTTAATTGTTTTACTTTTTCATCTCTATCAGTGAATGCAGATAAATGTTATAAGCTACAAAATACTAGCCAACAACTTTTAAGCACTTGTGAATTGTAAAATAAGAATAGCACACATCTCTTTTTAAAAAGGTGGTTACACAAACATCTAAACTTATTAAACCAACTGAGAATGTTTTACAATAAAATTCTTCACTTTTACAGTTCAGTTTTCCATAGATTTCCATTAAATAGCTGGTTAGTTCAGTGCACTTAAAACATTTGATTTAGAAATAGCTTTTAGGGATACATTTATTGTACTTGGGGACAACATGTAATTGTACTCAATAGTTAAGTGTCCTGTGAGAGGGCTATGCGGATATCTCTGACAGATGACAAAATCTGAACAAATACCAATGGCAGAATCAAACTTTCAAGCCCTGATGAGACTCTCCAGTAATAACAAAATGATGAACAAAAGTTGTTCAGAACCAAAAATGCCTTTCTCTTTTCATAAATCAGATTCCCACTATAAGCCAACAAAATTCCTTAATTTTTATACTTTAATATTTTTCCTCTTTGTCTCTAGTAACTCAGTTTGCTAAAAATGGTATGGAATAGAAATTTCCATGTGTGGTAATAGGAAATAATTCAAGGTCACCTATCTGAAGAAATAATTATCCTGCACTGAGAACTACATTTTTTCGAAAGCTGTTCTTTTTTTACACAGTCTCTTAGAATGGTATCATTTCAAGAACCAGAGAGTTAGGTTGAAATATGGCCTTGTTTTCCTTTCACTAGATGTGAAATAGGAGCAGCTTGGAAGTAAAATAGAGAACACTACTGGAGAATGGAGATTGAGAATTTGGCAGGGCCTCAGACGCATCATAGTCCAGGACAAGAGATGTCAGTGGAGAGGGTCTGTGAATAGGAATGTGAGTTGGTAAACCAGGATTCAGAGGTGGCACTAGCTTCTAATTATTAGTGCAGGAAAATAAGCCCAGGCATTTGTCAAAAACAAGGTTTCAAGGGGGAGAATAGCTTTCTGATTAATTCCCAACTCGCTTTCCTAGTGCTCCAGTATCCCTGGGGAATCCAGCCTGTAAAGCCTCCATGGGTTAGTGTGTAATTATGTTACATCCACATTTCCTTTGGAAATGCTTAACGACTTCTTGCTTTGTGTTCCTTGCAGGTGAAAGCCCGGCCTCTGCGGTTCTTAATGCCTCAGCAGGATTATTTTCACTAAAGATGGAAACACTGGAGTCTGAATTGACCTGTCCAATCTGCCTAGAGTTGTTTGAAGACCCCCTTCTGCTCCCTTGTGCTCACAGCCTCTGCTTCAGCTGTGCCCATCGCATCTTGGTCTCAAGCTGCAGCTCCGGTGAATCCATTGAACCCATTACTGCTTTCCAGTGTCCTACGTGCAGGTATGTTATCTCACTGAACCACCGGGGCCTGGATGGCCTCAAGAGAAATGTGACTCTGCAGAACATTATTGACCGCTTTCAGAAGGCTTCCGTCAGTGGACCCAATTCCCCAAGTGAGAGCCGCCGAGAGAGGACTTACAGGCCCAGCAGCGCCATGTCTAGTGAGCGAATTGCGTGCCAATTCTGTGAGCAGGACCCGCCAAGGGATGCAGTGAAAACGTGCATCACTTGTGAGGTCTCCTACTGTGACCGTTGCCTGCGGGCTACACACCCCAACAAGAAACCTTTCACCAGCCACCGCCTGGTGGAACCAGTGCCAGACACGCATCTTCGAGGGATCACCTGCCTGGACCATGAAAATGAGAAAGTGAATATGTACTGTGTATCTGATGACCAATTGATCTGTGCCTTATGCAAACTGGTGGGGCGTCACCGAGACCATCAGGTCACATCCCTGAATGATCGGTTTGAGAAGCTCAAGGTAAGGGATCTGGAAGACACATCTTACACAACTTTGTCTCTTTACACATAAGTTATATACAATCAGCAAGTTCCCTAATAAAATCGGTCACTTTTCCTATATGACAAGAATGATTTAACTCCAAGTTCTTTTCATAAGAAATAGCCTTCTAACCTGCAAGCTCTCACTGTAGCCTGTTTCATCTTTTGCACAAACCTGCTTGCATTCATTCACCTCTGGCCAGTTCTGGGGGATTTAGCCCATGGCCTACACTAATAGTCTGCCCAGGGAAACAGCGCCCTCTCTCCTCTGACAATGACTTATTATACCCTGTGTATCTCTGCCATGATCTTTCCACATCTTCTTTTAAGTATGTGAGCACCTGTGTAGGTGTACTACAATTAGCATATGTGCTGATTTGCATAATTGTGCATATAGCAATGGGAAGGTTGGGTGTGTCTCCGTGTAGATGTGGGTGGAGGTGTCTGAGTGTATCTACGTAGGTGAGAGATTTTCATGGAGGACAGTACTGTATGTGTTATACACTAGAGAAATAAAGCTTTGGCACTGACCACTACAAATTGCTACCAAGCCCTTAACAAGGTGGCTAATTCTAAATCTGCCTTAAAAAACAAAGCAAACAGACAAAAACGGGACTTCAGTGTACTATGAAGTCAGGAGGGATCATCAAATACTGAAGTAAACATTTAAACTGAAGGCAAAAAATATTTAATCCAGGATCACATTTTGTGCCAATGTTCAGTTTTGTGGGGTACAGACCAAAGTGTTTGTTTGCAGTCCCTTCCTGGGAAGTTCCTGTTCAGTGGACAGAGTTTTCTGAAGTTGTTGTGCCATGTAATATTTTTGTGCAAGTCTAAGTGCCTGTCTTTTTTAGAGCACTACTACCTCACGTTGATGTTAAAAGTCAGACCCAGCAAATTATTTTATTACCATTGCCTGTCTGCTATGGGGCTCAATTTCTCTTAAGAAACTACTCAACCGAAATTCTGGAAAAATAAAATGTTTAAACAAATAATAAGATTACCGTTCCAAAATAGGACCTGGATATATAAGCGAAGCTAGAAGGAACACCCAGACAGCATGGAAGGAGGGTGATAAGGGGATGGAGATTCCCCTCTTGCCATGCTATGGAAAAGTCATTGTAGCTTATGTAAAAATTATGATGTTGGTGAGGGTAGTAATACTCAGAATAGGATACACTTTCCATTCTGTAATTTATTGAAAACAATATTGAGAGTCACACTGACCATGGTTTGTGCCTTTTTAATTTTTAAATTTTTTGAATTTGTTGAAATTGGCTCTTTTTAAAAGAAATTTTTTTGGCTGTGCCAGGTCTTCCTTGCTGTGTAAGCTTTTCTCTAGTTGCAGCAAGTGGGGGCTACTCTCTGTTGGACCATGTAGGCTTCTCATTGTGGTGGCTTCTGTTGTTGCATAGGATAGGCTCTAGGGCAAGTTGGCTCCAGTAATTGTGACTTGTGGGTTTGGAATTTCTGCTCCCTGGCTCTAGAGCACAGGCTCAGTAGTGGTACATGGGCTTAGTTGCTCCGTGGCACATGGAATCTTCCCGGATCAGGGATCGAACCCATATTCCCTGCATTAGCAGGCAGATTCTTTACCACTGAGCCACCAAGGAAGTCCAATTTGTGCCTTTTGATTTTTATTTACATTTAATATTTATAAATTTGTACGAAGTTTAATGTTTATCTGTTGATTTCACTCAAGTTGATATTCTCATTCATATCAAGACTGTAGAGGGCAATAATCTCATTGGCTTCAATTCTTAGAATCCTAAGATGGTTGGCCTTGGACTTGGTCCAGTTGAAGCCCTGTGTTTTAAATTGGTTTAAATGGAGGCTTTGTGTGGTTAAGCCATTTGGTCAAAGTCACAGAACTGGAACTGGAACTCAGCTTCTAGAGCTAAGTTGAGTTAAATATCCTTTCTATTGTAGCCTGCTGCCACTTTGTTTTGGACCTAAATTTTTCCTGTGAAATGTGATTTGAAACTTAAATTTATGCTCCAGCAACTGCACATTTCATGGGTCACAGATAAACAGTTAATAGCATCGAGGAAAAGGCATATTGTATAAACTTACAGCTTTTTAATAGCAAGAGATGAAAGCGGGGTTGCAGGAAGACTAGGGGATATGGAGAGGAGAGAACAATCTCTGCCAAATATTTGCAGGTGTTGGAACTATAATAAGGCATTGGCCTTGAGAAATATTCCAAACAGAAAATTCTGTATCCATATGTACCATTGAGATAACAAAAGACTGGATAGACCAAGCCTGTATCTACAGAACACCAGCTTTTTGAAAACATCTGAAAACATGAAAACATTGGATGATTGATTAGATATTTGGCATCATGCAGCTACAGTCCTTGTCTCCAGGGGTAGGTGTAAAACAAAAGTATTTTACCAAAAGATACTTTACTCTGTAATTAATCAGTAATTTGGGGAGTTAGGAAAGATCACATTTTGAATTGTTCCCCTTTAAATTTTTAGGAAATGTGCAGAAAATTCAGATTATAAATTAAGTGGAAACTTTTTTGCTCATTTTTGGACAGAGAGTGGAAACATATGAATCATTCCCAACTGTGTGGTTTGTTATGTTGTCTGGAACAACTTGGACTTTGAGGAGGGAGAGAGAAGTCCTGCTTGTATGAGAGGGGGATGGGTGCAGTAGGGGTCACTTTGGTTTGGTGCCAAGAATAAAAGGGTATTAATTCTCCACATTAAGCAGAGAGGAAGTCTGACATTTAGGGTCACATATCCTCACTTCTTTGAGTTAATTTTAATTTAGAAAAGCATTTAGGATTATCCCCTTTATCTGCTTGATTCTTCCTGAAGGAAAAAGGAGAAAGGTAGCTGTCAGAAGCTATAGGGTAGATGGCCTTGAGTGGACTCCCCTGGCCCTCAGAGAAGCACAGGAGTCCTACCCGAGGAGGGAAAAGGTTTTACTTCCTGGTCAGTGACTGATGCAGTGTTTATTTGTACTTTTTCTCTGGATATTCATTGGTGGCATTTCTAACTACTCTTTTTGCACTAACCTTCCTGATTAGGATTAGTGGTCTCAAATATTTATATGTTCAATAAAGAATAAACAGATCATGACATTTTAGATGAAAGGTCAGAAGAACCAGAAGCTAGCCTGGATTCTTAACATGTACTCAAAATGGGTTAGAGGATTTGGGATACTTAGTATCGTTTATTATCTTTATCTAATTGTCCTGTCTATCTAAACATCCTTCAGAAGGCTACCAGTGGTTTAATTAATTCTTTGATTTGACAGAGTAATTGTGTTCATGACAGTCATTACAGTTTAAGGCCTATCAAAGTAACTAGCTTCTCTATTCTCTTTTCATCTACTATTCCATATATATGAGCTTATGATATATGTTGCATTTCTATAAAAATGCTTCATATTTTAGAGTTTTCATTGTCACATGAGTTCTTCCCCTTAGAAAAATTGATATTATTGCATTAATAAATGTTGGCTTTATAAAAGAGGTCAAATTTGGGTGACTCTCTACTGGGGACAGAACTCAACTGGATATTCCAAGTCCTGTACAACTTGGTTCTCATGCTTGCTCACCTATCTTTTCCTCCTGCCACTTTCAAGCATGTTACCTTCACCATCCAGTATAACCTTCTGACTGCTAAACATGCCACTCTTTTCTGACTCTTAACATTCACTCATACTGTTCTTTTGGCCTGCTTAGGAATCCTACCCACTATTTAGTGCCCTACTGAAATCCCATAAGGCCACTCCAACACACCCCAGTGATACCATAAATTCTTTGAGGCCAGGCACAATGTCTTTTTGGAGCACACAAGGACAACCCACTCCCACGGACAGAAGAGCCTGGTGGGCTATAGTCCATAGGAGTTGGACATGACTAAAGTGACTGAGCACGCATGCACAGTGTCTTTTATTTCTCCAAAGTCTTCCTTTGTGTCTAGCACACATAGTATAGGCTCAAGAAATCCAAATTGCCATACTTAACAGTTAATAAGTCTAGGGGAAAAAATCTCCTGTGAACTACTGATAATGATAAAAACCAGAGTGTTAGCAAAGTGTGACATGTCCTTAATTTCAGGTGCCTATCCATTTTGACTGCTAGATTTTCTAATTGCCTAGCCCTAAGATGACATCTGTATAAATCAGATGTGATTATTATAATTCTCTCTGAGAGTAATGTCTTCACATTTCCATGCCCACAGCCTGCCAAAAATATAGCTGATGAAAACCAGGGGGAATAGAGGAATTTCCTGAAGGGAATAAACAAGTACATTTGCTTTTTCATATTATATTTCCACAAATTCATTACTACAAATAATTCTTAAATGCAGTTACATTTACCTATCATGGATCTTACGGTTATAAAATATTACCTGGCGCTAGAGTAAGATTTTTGCTATAGAAAGTAAAAGTTCCTCCCCTGCACTTCCCCCTCAACACACACACACATAAACAGAGACTGAGACAGAGAGAGCTAAAGATTGCCAGACAAAGAGAAGGGAGATATGAGACTTGGAGAATGTTCAAAAGAAAACCACAGTGAGAGTTAAAAGGTTGGAAAATATGATATTCTAGAATCTCATCATAGTGGGTTACTTGTCCTTCTTCCTACTCAGTCACTCTCTCATCTACCCACCCATTCTCACTCAGCCACTACCTTCTCCCAGTCGGTTGCCTACTCATCCACTTGACACCAACTACTGTCTGCCTAAACAGATACCCTCTCAGCTTATCTACCAATGGATGTTTGTTTCTGAACCAGTATGACTATCAGAGAAATAAGGAGAAATATCTTTATGAGAGACTGTGTTGAGAGAGGGCATATTTGCATACATCTGTATATGTCACTATACACAAGTGTGTGTATCTCTGCATGGGTGGGTGGCTGAGAATTTAATCTGTGTGTGTGTCTGTGTATCTATAAATGTGTGTCACTGTGAAGAGGAGAGAGTGCCTGTGTTCATCTTCTGTGGGCTTATCGGTGGATAACTGGGGTATGAGGGGGTCGTGAGTGTAGGACAGGTTTTCTGTGGTCACTCTAAGGAGAATTAGGGCTTCAGTAGACCCTATCCTGAGACAAAGGATCACCAATAAATGAGCTTCATGATGAGACAAATCTTTAGGAGGACAGGGTGGGTCACCATAGCCGAAGGAACAGAATTGTTTCTCACTTTCACCCACTTAGGTACTGAATCATACTAGCTAAATATTAATATTATAAGAGCAGAGCATTTCTGTCTAGATTTGCACTCTCTAAGGTACGGTGGTAGACGTGTGTGTATGAAAGTATTAGTCAGTCATGTCCAACTCTTTGTGATGCTATGGACTGTATCCTACCAGGCTCCTCTGTCCATGGGATTTTCCAGGCCAGAATACTGGAGTGGGTTGCCATTTCTTTTTCAGGAGACCTTCCCAACCCGGGGATCAAACCTAGGTCTCCCACATTGCAGATTCTTTACTGTCTGAGCTGTAATATCTGTCATGGGGTTTTTCAGCTAAACCGGCCTTCATCTCACAATCTTAAAATCATTCTTGCTTGTAGATCTGTAGTCTGTTAATTGACTAAGACTTGCCCCTGACTACTTAGAATATGTATAAATCTGTACATGTTCTGTATGTGTGTGGGAGGGTAAAAAATGCATTTTATTTCATTTCTACTTGAACTGTGTGCTAAGACTCATTTGAATCACCTTTCTCGCCCTCCAATAATTATATTGATTCTCTGACTCGATTAGTAGTAGTAACAGGCCCTGTGTTGGAAGATGTTTTCTATTGTTTCTCAGATTTGAGAGCAAGTTTAGCAAGTGGATATTCCAACTATCTGTGCTCTCGAGTGAGTGAATGAAAATTGCTCAGTCGTGTCCGACTCTTTGTGACCCCATGGACTGTGCAGTCCATGGAATTCTCCAGACAGGAATACTGGAGTGGGTAGCCTTTCCCTTCTCCAGGGGATCTTCCTAACCCAGGGATCAAACCCAGGTCTCCTGCATTGCGGGTGAATTATTTTTCTAGCTGAGCCACAAGGGAAGCCCGATCTGTGCTCTTATCTTTCTGTTTTTCTTTTATTTCTTTTGTCCCAAGTCTCCTCTTCATCAACATCTGAAAGAGCTAACAATCATCAGTCTGAGAACAGCTTACAAAACATTGACTCCAAGATTGTTCTTGGGTGGATGAAACTCCTGTCTGTTATTATTGGGCAAAAGAACATATTACAGAAATATAATATACACAAGGAAAGATTAAAGAAACAAGAATTATTAAACCCAAAGAAGTGAGGTTTAAAGGGGAAAATGTAATAATGACATTCAAGTTCATGAAACGTTGATATATGAGGTAATGTCTTGTTCTTTATCTCCCCTGAAGATGGATCAGACAAGAACTTAAAACTGTAGCCCCAGGGATTTAGCTCTGGGGCTCATTCATTCATTTAAAAGCAATTAATGAGCATGCATTTTGTTTATTTAAAATGAAAGTGTTAGTCTCTCAGTCTTGTCTGACTCTTTGCGACACCATGGACTGGAGCCCACCAGGCTCCTCTGTCTATGGGATTCTCCAGGCAAGAATACTGGAGTGGATTGCCATTTCCTTCTCCAGGGGATCTTCCCAACCCAGGGATTGAACCTGGGTCTCCCGAATTGTAGGCAGATGCTTTATGATCTGCGCCACCAGGGAAGCCAGTCCATGGGGTTGGAAAGAGTCGGACATGACTGAGAGACTTCACTTCACTTAAGAAACAAAATGGGGCTTCCCTGGTGACTTAGACAGTAAAGAATATGTCTGAGCAAGAAACCTGGGTTTGATCCCTGGGTCTTTAGGTCATTGTAGTAGGATCTGGGGACGTGGGAAATAAGGCACAGTGCCTGCCCTGAGGAACTTTGAGCTCAATAAGGGAGATAGATAAGGACATCTCTGAATTCAGTATGGTAAGTTCCATGACAGAGGTTTGCACAGGGTGCTCTGAAGCACAGAGGAAAGTTTGGTGAAAGGAAGTCACTGAGCTAAAAGCAGGAATCATAAATGATTTTGTTGGAGAAGAGGGCCAATTGGAGAGAAACTGAAGAAAGAATCGACAGGACTTGAAGAACGATTACAGTGCTTATAGATGATGGAGAGAAAGAATTAAAAAGTGACTTTTGAGGAGGAGATGTCTTGAAGAATGGTGGTTTTGGGCATAGAAATAAAGAAATTAGAAAGGGGCTAGTGGTTTTGGGGGTTGACTTGACTTCAGATTTGAGTTTATGTGATTGATCGTGGATCACTTAATATTCACTCACTCATCAAACTTTTACCAAACACCTGTTAGGTGCCAAGCAATAGAAGAGGTGTTGGGGTTCCGGTGATAAGCACAACACAGCCCCAACCCTGGTGGAGTGCTCAGCTTAGTGTGGGGAGGCAGAAAAATGAGAACACAGTGACAACTGTGGTGAGTGATAGTGGAGGCACTGAGGGGCAGGGTGGGGAGGGTGCAAGACTACATAGGAGGGCCAACAAAAGAGACTTCGGGTGGCGTTTTGGACCCCCAGTTGGGGGACAAGGTTGGGGTTAGGGGCAAGGAGTGTTGTAGTCCAGAGAAAATAGTTTGTTCAAATATCTGGTGGAGGTTGAGCATGGAGCACTTGCAGAACTGAAAGGGCAAATGTTCTAGAAGGAGTTGACATTTGGGCCTTTGCAGTGGCTAAAAGATCAGGGCCAGAGACATAGGTTTGAGGGTATTTAGCGTGGAGGGAGAAGCATGCAGTAGTGGGCTGAATGAGAGCCAAGGAGCAAGCCCCGAATCACCCTCCTGGTCTAGAAGGAAGACAACAGAGGAAGGGCAACAAATGAAGGAGAAAGGGGAGGATGTGTATAAAGAGGCAGGGACCAAAAAAGAATCATGCAAGTGGAAGAGAGTAGTGAGGCCTCTGGGAAAGTAGAGTTCCTTTGGTTAGTATTATCAAAGTAAACACTAGATTTAGGTTTTTAGTACAGGTTTTCTTTCAGAAGGCCCAAATCATAATTTACACATTTAAGCTAGAGACTTAACCAGGATACACCCCTGAAGAGAGGGAAAAGAAAAGAATGTGTAGCTTGTAGATCGTTGGTGTAGAATTTCTGATAAGGAAACTGGGAGAGGGTGCGTCTTTGCTGGATGGTTTCAGGACCTTCTGAGAAGAGGAGGGCTGGCCACCTGTTTCACCTGGCTTGAAGACCAGTCTGCTGGTTTCCCCAAGAAACCCTCAGGGAGAGCAGATCTCATACCCCCAGTATGTCACATGCCTCTCATTCTGGGACAAAGCCTGTGTCTATACAACAGCAAATAAATGTTTGGGGAAGAAATAAATTCAGGCATAAGGGTGTGGGCTTCAGTTTGTGGACCAGATGGTGTGTTCTGCTGTTGAAAGGCCATATGTAATTGATACATAAAGTGACAGACTGAAGCAAAAGCAAAGTAAGTATTTTAAGACAAGCAGTTAAAAAAAGAAGGCAGAATGTGACCCCAAAAGTGTGCTAAGATTTTGGCTACTGGCTTTTGGAGGAGCTGGGAACATCAGTGAATAGACAGGATATCAAAAAAGAGCTTGTCAAAGAATAGCAATGGGGTCACTGGCTCCAAGTATTTTTAAAGATGAAGTTGTCTGCTGTCAATTGGGAAGGCTGAGGTTTGGGGTGGGTTGGCCTTTCTTCCATTCACTTCTCTCTGCAACCTCCAAGGTTCAGTTCCCACATCAAAACAGTGGGGATCTTGCCTAGGTTTAGGTAATGTTCGCCTTGTACCTTGTAGAAAGCAAGAGAGAATTCTGTGGCATTCAGTGGCAATAAAACATGTTTCAATAGAACAAAGAGAAAGGCTTTGCCCATTTCTAGGCTTCAAGACTTTCTGTGTCAGGTAGGTGTATATAGGTGTGCTCATATATGTGTGAATACATGTGCCTTCCCGGAGCATGACAGATGAAGATCACGGTCAAGTGTGTGCCATAAGGGGATTCTCTGGTTTTAATGAAGAGCTGGTGTTTGAATGTGTAGCTAGATTTCTTGAGTGAAGCAATGATAAAGCTATCTGAAATAACCTGTGTCTAAAGAAGTGAAAAAAAAACACAGCAATTATTTGAGAGGGTTAGTGAAGCCATTTCTTTTTATGGGAAGCTGTCTGGAAGAAGAATAGACCATGCCTGGCTTTCTCAGAAATAGCAAAGCATTTTTCTCTTTGGGAAGGGTATAACAAAACACAAACAGGCCAAGTCTATATGACACAAATGAGGTGGAACTTGGGTAAAAATGTAATCAGACTGCCAATTAAGCTAACTTGGGCCTTTTAAAATCTCAGTTATGTAAATCAGCCAAGTCTTCCCCTCATTTTGTGCCATTTAGACACAGGTACAATTTTGAGAGAGCTCTAACAATGTAGTTACCTGGAAGTGTGGAGGGGGCAGGTTGTGTCACAGTTTCATAGCTAAATGGCTTCTCTAAGCCTCAGGGAAGCACAGAAGGGGCCAGAGGTAACCTCCTGCAGCAGGAAATGGGAGCTTCATCCTGCTCTCCTTGCCAACCTCCTGTCCCGTTTCCTCCAGCAGATATCTCCATTCCAATCTCCCCTGCCACTTGGGCCCACTCATTATCATAGATCAAGTGTTCAGAGAAAACTGCACTAACTAGGCATAGGCAGAGGGAGCCTGGCCAAGTCACTAAGTGGACTGCATGAAAAAAGAACAACAACAACACAACAACAAAGAGACATGTTTTACATAAGATTTTGCACACACCCACACACACATCCTTTTAGTTTACTTAGCATATAGCCATGATAATTACTTAGCCAAATCAATGAAATCATTCAAAACTAGAGTGGCACAGAATTTCTAGTTGCAAATGATTCGTTAGGGCTAGGCATGATAAAGAAGGGTGAGGAAATGGACTGCATAATTGCTTCAGTTCTCTGCTTCCCTTTGCATATGTTCGTTATTGAGAATCAATTCCAGTTTGAGAGGAGGCTTTAATTCCCAGTAAATGAATAGGAAGTGAGTAAGTAAACGTTCGGTATTTCCCTCGAATTATGTCTTGTAATGTAAGAAAACAGTGGCAAAAAGCCATCAACAGATGGTGTTTTCATTAGCCAAAGATTTATTTTTCCAAGCACTTTCATATTAATGAAGTAAGGTTGAAATTAGAGTCATCTTGTCAGTTCTAGTTCTGGGTTGATAAAATGTGCTGGCATTCGGCAGATTGCTAGGGGGTGGGCAGAGCAAAATAACCATTTGCTATGATGTTGTGATGGTAACCCAAGGTCTATAGTCTAATCAGACCCCACATTATATGTTCAGCCTTAATTTTTGTTTTCAGTGGCTTTACAGAAGCTGTGAGTCTCAGTTGTGAGCCATAAATGAGGAACACACGGCAGGGATTAGTCCTGCTCTACACTATGAATTATTTATAAGATATCAGTTTCATGACAAGTGTTGCAACAGGTTGCATGCATTTGTTAGGAAACATTCTCCCCTTGGAATCCCATGTTTGAAAGAAACCACAGTACAGTTGAAACACAGGTTTCTAACATTATATATACTCTGAGTTCATCAATCTACACTATATTTACCTAATACATCGATAGAGTCATTTGTGATACATAGAATGACCACTGATCTAGGAATCTGGACCACTCTGCCTGAGGAAATCACAAACTGATTGTATCCGTTACCATGCCTACTCTCTAACTTGAGCTGGAATTTTTCAACTAACTACAACTCCATCATATTCACCTTATGGCTCAATTTTTGAAGAGGAGTCCAGACTTGTAGCCTCTATGTCATCATTATTGACATACTAACCCTGCACAGTTTGGCACTTGCTTCCAAAACTCTGCTGAAACTCCTTTATCAAAGGTCACCAGTGACCTCTAATGACCAAATCCAGCTGCCTTTTATCAGGCCTCATATTTCTTGCCCTCTCTGCATATTTCAGAGTGACAAATCCTTTCTTGAAACACGTTTTTCTTGATTATCCTCTTAGCTTGACCCATATCTGCATTACCAACTGCTTTGCATATTGCAAGTCTCCTCCTGACCAGTGCCCCTGCTCCCAGGTCTTCTTGTTTTAGTCTGCCCCACATAGGTTGATCTCATAAATGCAGCCCTGATTATGTCATTGTCTTGCTCAAAAGCCTTTGATAAACACCTACTGCTTTAAAAAAAACAAGTACAGACTCCTCACCTAGACATTTAAGACCTTCATAACAGGGCCTCAATCTCCATTTCCAGCCTTGTGCCATATAATAGCCTTCATAGTACTAATAAAATACATATCAGTTTTAACTTAGTACCAGCACATACTGTAAAGCAATTATCCTCCAATTAAAGAAATATCAGGGACTTCCCTGGTGGTCCAGTGGCTTGAGACTCCATGAGCCCAATGCAGGAGGCTAGAGTTCAGTCCCTGGTTGGGGAACTAAGATCCCACATGCCTGCAGCGAAGAATTTGTGTGCTGCAGCAGGACCCGGTGCAGCCAAATAAACAAATAAAAATATATAAAAAATATCAACCCCCCCAAATTTAACTTAGTAATATCCATTATAAGGCTTTTGAAAATATTAACTACTTCAAAGTAAGTCCTAGGGCCCATATTTAAAACTTAGTTGTCATGAATGTCCACTGATTCATTCTTTTAATTCCTTCATGCAGTATTTGTGGACTATATGCCCCTCAGGCAGAAGGGTTGCAACTAAGACCAAATCAGACATAATTCCCCTTCAGGGAGATGAAATTACACTTTAGAGCAGAAGATGGACAATAAACAAGCACCAACAGCAGCTATCTAAGTATAAATTATAAGTACCATGAATAAATAAATCCATCACCATCCAGTTGAAAATAATTTGAGTGCACAGGTCTGGGTAAGAGTCTCAGGATGGACAATTATGGGGGATCTATGTTCTGATGTTAGGGGCCTAGACTTCAATGCTGACACAGGAAATCAACAGGCCCCCAATATGGGCCATAAGAATGCTTTTTACATAGAAAACATTGCCCTTCTATAAAAACACTCTAAAGTACTTGGTGAAATTAATCACCTTTAAAAAAAAAAACTTTTTTTTATATTAGAGTACAGCCCATTAACAATGTTGTGATAGTTTCAGATGTCCAGCAGAGTGACTCAGCCATACATATACATGTATCCTTTCTCCCCCAAATTCCCCTTCCATCCAGGCTGCCACATGACGTTGAGCAGAGTTCCCTGTGCTATACGGTAGGACCTTGCTGTTTATCCATTTAATATATAGAAGTGTGTACCTGTGCATCCCAAACTCCCTAACTATCCCTTCCCTTTCCCCTTTCCCCTTGGGAAGCATAAGTTCGTTCTCTAAGTCTGTGAGTCTCTGTTTTGTAAATGAGTTCATTTGTATCTTTTTTTTTTTTTTTTAGATTTCATGTGTAAGGATATCATATAATATTTCTCCTTCTCTAAGACCCATCTTAATTTCATCTCCTCTTTATCTCTGAAGTCAAAGCACCTTGAATAGAGTGGGTGCTCAATACCTTCTGTATTAAATACAAATGAAATACCTTTTGTATTAAGTCTCTGAACTGCCATCTCTTTCCTTTGTCCTGACATCTTCTTTGCTTAGAACTCACGTCCAAATCAACAATTGTGGGCCTTCGCATTTTCCTTTGTCTCTCTTCCTTTTTCCTTGCTCAGGGGAAGACCACAGATTGAGATGGTGGTGGAGTTAAGGAAGGCCAGGAGAGACACAGTGCCCAAGCCAAGAAAAATGGAACAAATGGTGAAAACTCACTCCCATTGGAATAAAGCCAGAGACCCCAAGAGAGATCTGGCAAGAAGCAGGGATTAAGTTGATCCTCATAATCCAGATTGAGGAAAAGTGAGATCAGATTACCTGTCCTAGCAATATATATATATCCGTGGGAATACTCACCTGGGATAGATTCGTGGGACAGTGCCAAGGATACTAAGGAACCACAGCTACCTAGCAAAGAAGAAAGGGGCCAAGTATACGAGTCCTCTCCCCTTTTTCCCACTCTTCCTTGCCCCCTCTTCCCTGCCCCTGCCCAAAACATGAACTTTGAACAACTATGAACTGTAGGAATGATGAAGACAGCAATGAAGCAATGGGCACAACCAAGGGAAGGCATGCTATGCTAGCAGAATAAAGGCCCAGAAGTTGGGGTATCAGATTTGGAGCAGACTTTGTTGGGATGGTGAGTGAGGCAGGTTATTGGGGCAGGTCCTGGAAGAGAAGCAGTCACCAGAGCTGAAGACTTGAAAATGAGGAGTAATTAAAAAAAATCCTATTATTAATCTAGAGTGAATAACATTCTGTTTTTGTTTTCCCACAGGAGGAATGGAAGAGAGTAGCATGATCAACTGAAAATATGCTAGGAGGTCTTAGTACTGCTGTAACCATGTTGTAATAAACAGATTTGCAAAGAATCTATGTCCCAATAAATGATAGTAAGCAATGAATGTCCTGTCTTGATATAGCCAGGCTTTGCAGTTTGAAGTCTGGCATTTCTGTAGGCTATTGCTTAGTCCCAAAAGAGGGAAGCTGTGAGATAGAAAGCTAGATTCTGATGAATTTCACACTTAAAATACCATCTTTTTTTTCTGAAAGAACCTACAAAAGACAAAGACAAAAAAAAATATCATGAAATATTGAGGCAAAACTGTATCTGATGACTAGAGACCTGGGTTCCAGTCTTAGCTTTGCCACATGCTAATTTTATGACTGGGCAAAGCACTTTAACCCCGCTCTGCAGATCATTTCTCTCATCTGTAAAATGCTGACATTATTATTAAATGATATGTTTGAAATTGCCTTGATTAGTGTCTGGCAAGTAGTAATTGTTCAATAAGTTATAGTTTTCTTAGTCAACTTACCTGTAAAAAAGAGAATAAAACCTGTTTTCCCTATGTCACAGGATTACTATGAGGGCAAAATGAGATATTGACTCTGAGATACTTTTAAAAGTTTAAAAATATTATAGAGAACATAAAGTTGCTTTAAAGTCATTAAATTCCTACATCCTCAAAGTCATGAATGTCATTTTTCCCCAAAAATGGCAATCTGGAGCAAAGATACAGCGTTATTAATCAGCACCCAGAACAATGCTTGGCCCATATGCAATGAATCTTTGAAATAATTGTTGACTGACTGATAGCCACATGATACTGGGTCTCAAACTCATTGAACATTTCTTCTTTCTCCCCCCTCTTCCATGCTTCTCTCTGGCTTCATATTTGGCAATGGCAGCAAACTCTGGAGATGAACCTCACCAACCTGGTTAAGCGCAACAGTGAACTAGAAAATCAAATGGCCAAGCTAATACAGATCTGCCAGCAGGTTGAGGTACGTAACAGAAACGTTTGTCATTCTTTCAAAGAACTGGGATCCAGTGATCCTTTTGGGGGGATTTGTTTTGCCAGAGTATGACTCAGTCATTTGGAGTGAAAGGCTTAATGAGAATTCTAAGAAATCTAATTCCTTCAAGATGCATGTTCCAAGAAAAGTGGCAGATAGCTATTGTTTAAAGGATAATAATAAGTGGTAGTGGTGAGTGGAGGGGAAGACATCAGCCCAAGGGGCAGTGCTGTCTCCTCTTCCAATACCAGGTGGTATGAGAATCCAACATGAAGTGCGTTTCTTTCTTTATCAGACTGGACATCATAGCTCCTTAAAGAGATTGCTGGAGAGTAAGAAAAGTTGGGAACCTGAGGTCCTTGGGGATAGAGTGAGCTTTGTTCAATGCAATATTATTTCTGTAAAAAATATCAGAATTGCTTCTCTTCTTCCTAGCCCCTTCTCCCTTCTTTTTCATACACCTTACCTGGTCCTCACTCATCACCTTTCTACTTCTTCTTGTCATCATCAAATGGTATCTGTGTTAAAGTTATCTGTTTCCAAATGTGTTATCTACATCGAATCTCAGAACAAAGCTTATGAGAGGAGCTGACCTCTTCATAAGTGGACATGATAGAAGAAAGATGCTTTTTCTCTCTTTTTCTCAAGAGCCTGAAACTTCAGCCATAGCATTTGGTTTTGTGTTGATTTTCTTGATGAGGTGCCGGTAGAGCTTAAAGTGTAGACAGGGTTGGGTAAAATATTATAGGACTCCTTGTGGGTAGTGGTTGGGTAAAAATGTTTCTATTTATAACCTGATACTCTAGTTCTAGGGCTTCCGTTATAGCTCAGATGGTAAAGAATCTGTCTGCAATGCAGGAGACCTGGGTTCGATTCCTGGGTCAGGAAGATCCCTGGAGAAGGAAATGGCAACCCACTCCAGTATTCTTGCCTGGAGAATCCCATGAACAGAGGAGCCTGGCACACTACAGTCAATGGGGTTGCGAAGAGTCAGACACAACTTACTGACTAAAACCACCACCGCCACTCTAGTTCTAGTCTTACTTATATCACAGAAAATGTAATGGTTCAAGTTTATTTTAAACAATAAAATAACTTTATTAATATCTCATCTCTTAATCCCCCTGGGGCTTCCTGTTTAAAAGAATGTGGAGAATCTTCTTATGAAAGAATCAGAAAGGCAAATTCTTTGCCTTCTTATGAAAGGCAAAGAATCTTATATGAGTAACCACTCCTGATTGTTTGGATATCTTAAAGTACTGGGTTTCTTAAAGTAGGTTGTTCTTGTAGGATGAGCATACCATAGCAATTTAATCACTGCTGGGTGTTCCATTCGTGGAAGAGAGTGGTGGTGCATGTAGGGTACGTAGGATACTGGTTAAACTCAGGTGCAAAATTGTGGAATGGGGTGGGGAATTCAGGAAGAAGTATAAGGAATGGAAAGAAAAAATGCTGGAATGTAAGTTGGAAAATTGAGTTCTAAATGTGACTTTGTCATTAACTGGTAGTATGATCTTGGGTAAGTCATCTAGCCTTTCAACTTCAGTGTCCTTACCTATAAAATGAGGGATTTAACTGAATACACGACCTTCACTGTCTGTTCCAAAGGCATGATTCTGTGAATAGTTACTTTATTCTTTTCTTTTTCTCTTCAGTCTCATCCTTTCCAAGAGGGGAGAAGCAAAATAGAAGGCATTTTAGAATGGTTTTCAGCTAATCAGAATCCCTTTATGTTCCACTCTATCAAAGCTTCTGATTATGCCGTTAGATTACAGTGTAAGAAATCCACACTGGTGAAGAGACAAGGAAGTATTGTGAGCAGGAGACAAGAAAAGGAATCCCTTTGGTTTAGAATTTGCATGATTGAGGGTGGGGTAACAGCTCTTAGTGAATAAAACATGGTTAGAAATTATAATAATCGCTTCCTCAGTCTCATCAAAAAGTTATTTAAGTAGAGAGCAAGTTGTAGTCAAATTAGCAAAGTAAGCGGTTTCTTTTCATTGCTTATTCACTTTAACACTGCTCTAACATCTTATTACACACCCCTCCCCCCACCTCCAGAAGCTTATCGCTCTGGCCAGCCTCACCCAAACAGAGCCCTGTTCTAACCTTTCCCAGCCCATTGCACCAATCAAACCTGTATAATTCAGGGCCCTACTGTTTTCAAGCATTAAGGAGCTAGCCTCATAAAACAATACATCATTGTACAAATGGAGAAGGACTCATTCTGGCCCTCTAGGTTATAGGCAATGTTTTCACAGCGCCTTTCTGAAGCTAGTATTCCTGCTTGAGCCTTCAGGAGATGACGCTAGTGCCAAATGTAAGCAGAGTAGCTGGGAAGAGCAGCCCCATGGCAACCAGCAAAGGAGGTGTTTAAGAGGCTTCCTTAGGGACGCTTATAAAATCCTTGGCCACTGTCTGCTTTCACACACAAAAGGTCACCTTTTATTGATACTCACTTATGCATAGCATTGGGCTTCCCTGGTGGCTGAGAAATGAAGAATCTGCCTGCAAATGCAGGAAATGCAGGTTAGATCCCGGGGTTGGGAAGATCCCCTGGGGAGGGCATGGCAACCCACTCCAGTATTCTTGCCTGGAGAGTCCCATGGACAGAGGAGCCTTGAAGGCTATAGTCCATGGGGTTTCAAAGAGTCAGAAATGACTGAACGACTAACACTAACTATGCATAGCACTGTACCAGGTGCAAGGAAAATGGAAGAGACACAGTATTTATCCTCTAAGGGCTTACATGTTATACAAATCCACCCTAATGTAGATACACATGTGCAAGCAATACAGACAGTGGAGTTAAAATATTAACTGAGAATTGGGAAAGAATCTTGAGATAGTACATTAAATGTCAAGAGTGAGAGTGTATCTTGGGAGTTAAGTCCACCATCTTTTCAGTTTAGGATTCTGTCTTTGGTGGGGGCCCTACAGGATGGCTTCTGGACGCCCATGGCTGTGCTCTATGACATTACCCCTTCTGAAAGGTTAGGGATGTGCCCTAACTTCCCCATAATAATAAGGTGAATCCAGAGTCCTTATTATGTTCTTCTGGCACAGAGCCTGTGTGTCCAAAAGGCTTCAGGACAGCCCCCGGGATTAGAAAGGCAGTTAAAGAACAGATTTGAGACTTCATGCATGCTTATAAGGCCTTCCCTCATAGCTCAGTTGGTAAATCATCTGCCTGCAATGCAGGAGACCCGGGTTCAATTCCTGGGTCAGGAAGATCCCCTGGAGAAGGAAATGGCAGCCCACTCCAGTATTCTTGCCTGGAGAATCCCATAGACAGAGGAGCCTGATAGGCATGGGATCGCAAGAGTCAGACACGACTTAGCGACTAAATCATCACCACCACCACATGCTTATAAATACTTTATAAAATGAAATAAATAGAAGGAGACTGTCTGTCATGGGAGCCAGAAAATGAGGGATTATTTGACTTTTTTTTTCATTTTATCTAATGCAAATTTGTCTATCAGGAATGACTGTATTCACTGTGTAAAGCAGGCATTTCACTTCAGGCGGGAGTGGAGGATCCCAGCTAAGGCACTTCTGAGAAAACTGGAATAGGCTATTTTCCTGCCAGACCTGTTCCCCTTCCTGATTGTCTGCAAATATTTTTGTCACAGATTGACTTTTCATAAAAGAGCCATAAATACTGCCTCCCCCTCCTGGTTCTTTCTCCCCATTCTCTATTCTCCTCAGAAAGTAAACAAAGCTGCAGTCTTCCTATTATTACAGAAACAGAGATTAGGATCACCACAGATTTGTTAGCTGAATTCTTTGGTAATGCAAGACTCTTAGAGTCACTGCCCAGCTTTTCAGAATTCCGTGGATAGGCAGTTGGAAAATATTTTCTGTTGGGGCTGGAGAACATGGGAAGGAGGGAGAGGCAGGCCCAAGACTCCTTTAATCTGGTTAAGGAAGGGAATGCTCTGACCTTGTTACTCTGGCCACTTGATCTCTATATATAGTTCTTTGTCCCATCTCATCAGGCATCTTTTGTTTACATTTCCAGAGGAAATCTCTGTTTAATGCATAGCCAAGGGAAAATATATACCAACAGATGAATATTTCCTCTTGGCTTCCAAGTCTGCATGGTTTTGTGAATAAATAAGCATTCCTGAAAATACTGAGAGGAAGAAAAATGGTAAAATACTAATCAGTCAGGCAACGACATTTCTTAAGCAAACATGATGTGCTCCATGTGGTAGGTCATTTGGGGGCTACGAAAAAAAAAAAAGTTGTTGATGACCTCCAGGAACTTTTATTCTAGCGAGGAATAACCCAGTACCTAGTGAGAAAGGGGAGTATTTGTAAAACAGCCTGCAGTATAGGGAGCACAGATGAATGTAGCATGACCCTCCCAGGTTTACTTATTTTATCTTATTGTTAAATTTTAGGGCATGGAGTGGATTAAAGCACTTTCCTGGCTATTCTGTGTGCCATCTGTTTTCTTCTCCTTCAGAAATGCTGCCGGACAATGGGTCTGTCCATCCCAGAATCTCCATGGGTAGATTGATTTCTTGCTGGCTCTTCTCAAACCGTTTGAGGACCTGGGTGGCACAGCTCTTTAGCATTAACAGAAAGAAAAAAGAAAGGAGATGAGCTGGCTTCCCTTAATTTGCAGAATTTCAGCTTTTCATCTTGCCACCAAGTCTTTGCTCCAGTAACTTTCAGAAGTCTTCTATTAGAGTTCAACCTGTAGGTGACTCGGTGTTCTCCCCTTTCTACTCTTGTTGCTCACTGAAATGGTATTTCGTTTGGAAATAGCAACAATCAATGTCTGCTTCTCCAAGCATAAAAATAGGTATCTTAAAAGAAATTAGTTGAAAAAAACATTGTGTTGAGTGATTCCAGCAGATGATCCTGAAATGTTTTCAAGTGGTTGAACTAGAAGAAATAATAGAATCTTAAATCATTAAAGCACAAATATGTTTGTTGGAAGACTCTTCTGCAAGCACTGAGGATATGATAAAACAGAGTCATTAGAGAGATGTAAGCATAATTAGGGAAAATTTAGTGGAGAAAATACACTTTAGACAAATGTTGAAGGAGGAAAAATAAATTCTCCCCTTCTGCTGAGACAGGGAGCAAAGGTATTAAAAGAGGTGGAAATGAGCAAATTGTATGGGCAAAATGGTATATATACTGGCTATACAGAGATAAACAGTAAATAGTCCCTGACCTCAAGGAACTTGTTTAACAGGTAAAATGTCAAATATAATGTGAAGTGGTAATTATTGTAATGAAGGTAAGTGCAGGATGACAAGCTAGCATAAAGAAATACCTGTCTGTCTGAGGGACTTAGGAAGGACTGTAGAGTGGGACCAAAAATCAAATTGTCTTAAATAAGAGTAGAATTTTGCCCCCCAAAATGAGAAAAGAGAGTGAAGGGAACACCATATAAGAACACAGGAGGGTAAACAGCATAGAGGTGTTCGAGGGAGCACCAGAAGTTTAGTTCAGCCAGAATGTGAGATGGGAGAATCATTGTGAGAGGTGAGTATGGAGAAGTAGCTAGGGCCTGGGTAGCAAAGGGCCTTGTATACCATGCACAGGTGTTTGGACTTTATCCTGTAGACTCTGGGGACCCATGGAAGGATTTAAAGTGAGTGAATAACTGGATATGGTCTTCATTTCGGGATTGCTCTGGCTGTAGTATGCAGGATGGAGCAAGTGTCAAGGGTCAAAACTGAAGGCGAAGAGACCAGTGAGGTGGCTTTTACTGATCCCTGGAGAGATGAAGGCCAACCTAAGGCAGTGGCAGTACGGTTAGGGAGCAGGAGATAAATTCAAAACAGATTTGTGGGAAGTAGAATCAATATTTCTTGGAGAGCAGTTAGATGAAGTGGGTAGAGAGATGAGAGAATAGTAGGATGATCGATAGGTTTCTGTCTTGGGGAACTAAATGAATGTGTTGCCTTTAACTAGGTTAGGAAATAAATGGAATTCTTTTTAGACAAGTGAGGTTTGTTGTGCCATGGGTCAGAGAGTCAAGTAGGAAACGCCCAGTGGACAGCTGTCTGGGTCTGGAGGTCAGGAGAGAGGTCTGGGAAAGGGATAAATACTGGGGAGTCATCTAAGTAGCACTGAAAGCCATGGAGAATGTGTACAATGAGAAGAAAGCCTAGGACACTGAAATCAATTGTTTGTCACTGAGAATACAACAACAAGCTGACTTTCCAAAAATAAATGGAAAGGCTGGAGCCTTTTACAAAGTTACTGAGTGATGGCATGTGTTTAAAAAATTAAATATCAGAAGGAAAATTTTCAATTGTGGGCATAATCAACATTTTAGATACTACCTCTGTAAAGACTGCAATAATAAGTGACAAGGAAGATTTCCCATATTACAGGTAAGCACTTTATATGTGTTAACTCATTTAATCCTCACAACAACTCTATAAGGTAAACACTATTCTTATTCTTGCTTTACAGATAGAGACATTGAGATACAGAGAGATTGAAGTGATTTGCCAAGGTCATGCTGCTAGTAGGTAACAGAGTGTGGATTTGAGTCCAGGCACTTTAGCTCCAGAGCCTACACCCCTGAACACCCCATTATTATACTTCTTGTGCAAGGCCAAGGCATACATCACTTGGATGTCCCTTGTTCATCACCAGTGATTCCTGACCATCATGAGGATGACTTGTAGTGAGTAAGGGGAATGATATATGGGTGTGAATTCTGAAGGAAAGCAAAAGAAACAGAAGGTGCAGAATGGAGGAAGAAAATTGACAAAACAGAGGCTCAGAATGGCAAAGGAAGAGAGGCCTTCAAGGTGTGGGAGTCTTGATAGAGTCCATTGGAGCAGCGCCATTATATAGGAAGATATAATTAGTGACCTCTGAGAGAAGGTTCAGTGGAAAGGTGAGGATAAAGTCAGAGAGGTCCACGAGAAAGTAAGTTGTAAGGAAACACATGCTGTGAGAAGTTTGACCATGAAAGTAAAAAGATAAATAGAGTGATAGTCATTATCCTTTTGAAATGCCAAACGATCAGACTCACAAACACTCTGTACAGTATTCTGGTTGTTTATTTATTACTTGATAGCTCACAATAAGAGTCACTAGATCCACTGACTGACTATACATGCTTCATTTCCCATCCTGATTTGGCTTCCAGCCCCCTTTCCAATCCTGGGCCCAGCTCCAAGTTTCCGCAGCTCACTCCTCAGTTTCTACATCTTGCTCCTTGTAGAAAGTGTGTGGGTTCTGGGATGAAATGTGATACGGTAGCTTTGGAGTTGGGTGTGCTAGCTGCGTAACCCTGGACACACACATAACTTCTCTGAGCCTCAGTTTCATTATCTATGAAACTTAGATTAATCATATTTTTAAGGGAAAGGTAATATATGTAAAATACTTGCTACTGTAACAAGCAGATAGTCACGGCTCAATAAATGGTAGTACCAGTGGCAGCAGCAGCAGCAGCAGGAGTGATAATAGGAGCACTTGTTAGTATTCATAGTACTAGTATTAATAGTGCATATGCATGCTAAGTTGCTTTTGGTTGTGTCCAACTCTTGTGCGACCCTATGGACAGTAGCCTGCCAGGCTCCTCTGTCCATGGGATTCTCCAGGAGTGGGTTGCCATGCCTTCCTCCTGGGGATATTCCCAACTCAGAGATCGAACCCCCATCTCCTGTGGTTCTTGCATTGGCAGGAGGATTTTTCATCACTAACACCACCTGGGAAGCCCAGTATTAATAGTACTAGCAGTGTTTCTGGGCACCTCACCTTTGCCAGAGATTCCTAGTCCCAACTTCAGAACTTCTAAAGGATCATCAATATTTCTGAGGGTGGGGAAGACAGTCAGTCCCCAGCAATCACAATTAATCTCAAATTTAACACATGAACTAGAACTTGCCTTGGGAAAGGGGAGTGGTAATGAAATTGCAGCACTAAAAATGTTGGAAATCTCAGCCACATGGCCCTATTTAATCACCCACCCACATCTGTGCAAAGGTGGTACACCAAAAAGGGTTATTATGCTCAATAAGCTGCCGGTTTTCAGTTACTGAATTAAACTAATTTTATTTACTATGGAAAAGTTCACTGCCCTTCTGCACGAATATCTAGGGGATTCTTTAAGTTGATACTTATGTAAACTTGCCTATTATCCTGCCCAAATTCCCCTTGATTACTGCCCCTAAGCAAAGGCAAAGAAATGTTTTGGGGACGGACAGATGCTTTCATCTCTAGTGGTTTTTAAAACAGTGACTTTGGGGGATTTTTTTTAATTGAAGTGTAATTGACATACAACTCTTTGTTAGTTCCAGATGCACAGCACAGTGATTCAATATTTATTGAGGATTTTAAAATGTTTATTAGCGAGAATGTTCTGTGAGTATTTTTGTGGAAGATGGAAGAGCAAGAGGAGCAGACTTAATGTTAAGCTCCTGAGGAGGATTTGGCCTCCCAGTGCCTCATGAGAATGAAATAGCTATTTTGAAGTCAGTGTGGGATTATAGGTGAAGAAATGGTTTTCATGAACAATGGGAAACAAGTACAGAGTGACCTAGTCAGTCTATTCATTTATACTACTGAAATGACTAATTCAGAGTATTATAGTCAATCTTATTAAGTATATGGCAATTGATAGTTAATATAGATGAAAAACCTAAATCAACTGTGCAATCTTAAGTGTGGGCATAGCCTATTTTTATACTAGAAAAGAAAATGCTTTATAATTTCTCAGACACCTAATGTGTTTCATTCTTTTGTGACAATTCTTGATATATTCCAGTGAAATAAAAATTTTGAGGACATTAAAGGCTGCATTTGAAACATTTGGAGGGTGTGAACACATGACAGGTTGTAAGGATAAAATGAGTTAGGATTAACATTGTTTTCTCTTCCCTCCTCCCGACACCTATAGGGCATATAAGCTTTCCATCATAGTCAAAACAGTTCATATAGGCATGTACTCTTGTTCTGTTTTTGTGCCTTTGGAGGGGGGAGTGCAGTGAAGCTCACTTTATAGCTCCATTCCCCTTCTGCTGCCTTCTTCCTCCAGTTCCTGTTTCTCAGTGTTCAAATTCCAGGTTATTCACTAAATGACAAGAACACTTGCCTAATTTTGGATTCTTCTGCTTGCTCCACTCTTTGCACAACCCATCCAAATTTCCCACTTCCAATGTGCTCTTGAAAAGTTGGTGGAATTATAATTCCAGTTATAGCCATATCAAGCCTACCCTATAACCTTTAAATGTTTCCAGTTGCACCTCTATCTCCAATCTTCCTTGCCATCAACCCAACCGAAACACCAAACAAATAAATCAAAAGCCAAAAAAAAAAACCCTAAAATGAAAACAACATCCACCACTATAACAGACATGCACACAGCCGTTGAAATGCCCTTTCTGTCTCTGCTTGTCTGGAATAGTTCAGCTGTGTGATAGGGTCAGCAGAGACTGGGAGTGGGAGAGAATCATATTTGAATCTTATGTCCTAGGCTTTGTGCTAGTTCAGTTCAGTTCAATCGCTCAGTTGTGTCTGACTCTTTGCGACCCCATGAACCGCAGCACGCCAGGCCTCCCTGTCCATCACCTACTCCCGGAGTCCACCCAAACCCATGTCCATCGAGTCGGTGATGCCATCCAACCATCTCATCCTTTGTCGTCCCCTTCTCTTCCTGCCCTCAATCTTTCCCAGCATCAGGGTATTTTCCAATGAGTCAGCTCTTCACATCAGGTGGCCAAAGTATTGGAGTTTCATCTTCAACATCAGCTCTTCCAGTGAACACCCAGAACTGATTTCCTTTAGGATGGACTGGTTGGATCTCCTTGCAGTCCAAGGGACTCTCAAGAGTCTTCTCCAACACCACAGTTCAAAAGCATAATTCTTCTGTGCTCAGCCTTCTTTATAGTCCAACTCTCACATCCATACATGACCACTGGAAAAACCATAGCCTTGACTAGACAGACCTTTGTTGACAAAGTAATGTCTCTGCTTTTTAATATGCTGTCTAGGTTGGTTATAAATTTCCTTCCAAGGAGCAAGCATCTTTTAATTTCATGGCTGCAGTAACCATCTGCAGTGATTTTGGAGCCCAGAAAAATAACGTCAGCCACTGTTTCTACCGTTTCCCCCATCTATTTGCCATGAAATGATGGGACCAGATGCCATGATCTTTGTTTTCTGAATGTTGAGCTTTAAGCCAACTTTTTCACTCTCCTTTTTCACTTTCATCAAGAGACTCTTTGGTTCTTCTTCACTTTCTGCCATAAGGGTGGTGTCATCTGCATGTCTAAGGTTACTGATATTTCTCCCGGCAATCTTGATTCCAGCTTGTGCTTCCTCCAGCCCAGTGTATCTCATGATGTACTCTGCATATAAGTTAAATAAGCAGGGTGTACAGCCTTGATGTACTCCTTTTCCTATTTGGAACCAGTCTGTTGTTCCATGTCTAGTTCTTATTGTTGCTTCCTGATCTGCATACAGGTTTCTCAAGAGGCAGGTCAGGTCAGGAGGCATTCTTGTTTCTAATCTCAGTGTTTATGACAATCCTGTGATAATGTTGGTGATATCCCCATTTTACAAATGAGGAACCTGAAAGTGAGAGAAATTTGATGACTTATTCAAGGTCACACATAGAGTTAGCTCAAGTTCAGTCTTGCATCTCTCTGGCTTTGAAGTCCAAGTTCTTTCTGCTGTATTATGCAGCTGACTGAAGACAGTGTCTACTTGCCATGGATTCACTGGTGTTGGAGAAGGAAATGGCAACCCACTCCAGTATTCTTACCTAGAAAATCCCATGGACAGAGGAGCCTGATGGGCCACAGTCCATGGGGTCACAAGGAGTCAGACATGACTTAAGCCACTAAACAGCAAACAGAGGAGATGGCTTAGGATGCCCACTGATTTTCCTCCCTTCATTAAATAACTCCAGAAGAGTAGATGATCTGTTTGGGGCCTTGGCATTCCTGACTGAATGGGAAGTCTCTTACATACCTATATTTGATAGCCCAGAGCAACTTTCTCCCGTAAAAACCCTTCGTGGAGTTAGGAAGCAGAGGGAAAATGGCTGCTCAAGCCAGCAGAGAAAGCAGTAGTGCCCACTGTTAAGGCACTTACTTGCTTAGATTATTTTTGTGCCATGAGACCAAGGTCAGGGGTGGTCAGCTCCAGGTATTGATACTGACCCTGGTCATACAGTCAGTTTACTGTGGGACCCATACTTCCTCCCTGAGACTGCCTTGTTGGGCCTCCTAGGGCATGACTCTGCTCCTGGTTAAACATTGTCTTCATGTAAGACATGTGAGACAGGTTTTCTTAACCGTTACAAAAGAGTTTAGCAGTAAAGATTTACTCAGTGTTCAGTTCAGTTCAGTTCAGTTGCTCAGTCGTGTCCGACTCTTTGTGACCCCATGAATCACAGCATGCCAGGCCTCCCTGTCCATCACCAACTTCTGGAGTTTACTCAAACTCATGCTCATCAAGTTGGTGATGCCATCCAGCCATCTCATCCTCTGTCGTCCCCTTCACCTCCTGTCCCCAATCCCTCCCAGCATCAGGGTCTTTTCCAATGAGTCAACTCTTCGCGTGAGGTGGCCAAAGTACTGGAGTTTCAGCTTCATCATCAGTCCTTCCAATGAACACCCAGGACTGATCTCCTTTAGGATGGACTGGTTGGATCTCCTTGCAGTCCAAGGAGACTCTCAAGAGTCTTCTCCATCACCACAGTTCAAAAGCATCAATTCTTTGGCACTCAGCTTTCTTCACAGTCCAACTCTCACATCCATACATGACCACTGGAAAAACCAGAGCCTTGACCAGACGGACCTTTGTTGGCAAAGTAATGTCTCTGCTTTTTAATATGCTATCTAGGTTGGTCATAACTTTCCTTCCAAGGAGTAAGTGTCCTTTAATTTCATGGCTGCAGTCACCATCTGTGGTGATTTTGGAGCCCCCCAAAATAAATAATCCCTATCAAATCACCAATGGCATTTTTCACAGAACTAGAACAAAAAAAATCTCAAAGTTTGTATGGAGACACAAAAGACCCTGAACAACCAAAGCAATCTTGAAAAAGAAAAATGGAGCTGGAGGAATCAGGCCCTTTGACTTCAGACTACACTAAAAAGCTACAGTCATCAAAACAGTATGATGCTGGCACAAAAATAGAAATGTAGATCAATGGAACAGGCTGGAAGACCCAGAAATAAGCTCATGCACCTATAGTCAATTAATCTATGAAAAAGGAGGCAAGACTACACAATGTTGGAAAGACAGTCTCTTCAACAAATGGTGCTGGGAAAACTGGACAGCAACATGTTAAAAAAAAAAAAGAATTAGATCATTCCTTAACTCCGTACACAAAAATAAGCTCAAAATGGATTAAAGACCTAAATATTAGACTGGACACTATAAAACTCTTAGAGGAAAACATAGGCAGAACACTTTCTGACAAATCATAGCAACATCTTTTTTAATCCATCTCCCAGAATAATGGAAATAAAAGGAAAAATACACAAATGGGACCTACTTAAACTCAAAAGCTTTTGCACAGTAAAGGAAACAATAAAACAAAAAGGCAGCACAGATTGGGAGAAAATATTTGCAGATGATGTGACTGATAAGGTATTAGTCTCCAAAATTTACAAACAGCTTATGACACTTAATACCATCAAAACAAACAACCCACTCAAAAAATGGGCAGAAGACCTGACTAGACATTTCCCTAAAGAGGATAAATAAATGGCCAATAGGGACATGAAAAGATGTTCAAGATGTTATTAGAAAAATGCAAATCAAAACTACAATGAGTATCACCTCTCACCAGTCAGAATGTCTATCATCAAAAAAATCCACAAACAGCACATGCTGGAGAGGGTGTGGAGAGAAGGGAACCTTCCTGCACTGTTGGTGGGAATGTAAATTGGTATGGCCACTATTGGAGAACTGTGTGGAGGTTCCTTAAAAAACTAAAAATGGAGCTACCATATGACTCTGCAATCCCTGTCCTGGGCATATACTCAGAGAAAAACATGTTTCCCAAAGATACATGCACCCCAATATTCATTGCAACACTGTTTACAATAGACTAGACATGAAAACAAATGTCCATCGATGGAGGAATGGATAAAGAAGATGTGGCATATATACACAATGGAATATTACTCAGCCATTAAAAATAATGAAATAAGTCCATTTACAGCAACATGGATGGACCTAGAGAGTGTCATACTGAGTGAAGTAAGTCAGACAGAAAAGGAGAAATATATGACATTCCCTTATATGTGGAATCTAAAAAGAAATGATTAAAATGAAGTTACAAAATAGGAAGAGACTCACAGACGTAGAAAATGAACTCATGGTTCCGGGAGTGGCAGGGGGGAAGGATAGTTAAGGACTTTGAGAAGGTCATGTACACACGGTTATATTTAAAATGGATAACCAGCAAAAACCTACTGTAAAGCACATGGAACTCTGCTCAATGTTATGTGCCAGCCTGTATGGGAGGGGGGTTTGGGGGGAGAATGGATACATGTATATGTATGGCTGACTCCCTTCACTGTTCACCTGAAACTATCACAACATTGTTAATTAGCTACACCCCAGTACAAAATGTTTTTGGTGTTAAATAAAGAATCTTAAAGTTAAAAAGTGTCCTTAATTTTATCACACTTAGGCTATAACTGATAAATATAATACCACAGTGACTGCAAATATATAGATTTCCTCAGAAAAAGTACATACTTTGCTACTATTTTTAAAAATTAAATTAAATTAAAAAAAACCTAGAAACAACACACTGATTTTCCCCATCCCCCTATCCCCCACCTCTGGCAACCACCAAATTTTTTTTGTATCTATGAGCTTATTTTTTTAATTAAAAATTTTTTTTAGATTCCACATATAAGAGAGATCACATGGTATCTATCCTTTTCTGTCTTATTTCACTTAGCATAATGCCCTCAAGGGCCAGCCACATTGTCACAAATGGCAAGATTTCATTCCTTTTTATGACTCAGTAATATTCCATTATATAGGTATATCACAATTTCTTTATCCATTCATCCACTGATGAACTCTTAGATTGTTTCCACATCTTAGCTATTGTAAATTATGCTATGAAATAGATGCAGCATTATTTACAATATGCTGTGGGGACATGGGGGTGCATACTTTAAAAAATATTTGCTTATTTATTTGGCTGCTTTATATCTTAGTTTTGGCATGTGGATCTTTTTATTTTTAATTTATTTATTTTTAATTGAAGGATAATTGCTCTACAGTATTGTGCTGGTTTCTGCCAAACATCAGCATCGGCATGCAGCTCTCATTGCATCATGTGGGATCTTTCCTTGCAGCATGTGGGCTTAGTTGCCCCAGGCATGTGGGATCTTAGTTCCCCAACCAGGGATTAAACCTGCAACCCCTATGTTGCAGGGTGGACTCTAAACCCCTGGACCACCAGGGAAGTCCCAGGTACTTATTTTTGAATTTGTTTTTCATCTTCTTTGGGTAAATACTTGGAAGTGGAGCTGCTGAATCATATGGTAGTTACACATTTAATTTTTTGAGGAACCTCCATACTGTTTTCCATATCGGGTGCACCAATTTACATTCTCACTAGAAGTACACAAGGCTTTTCTCCACAAGGTTCTTATTGACTATGTTTTCTTCTGGGAGTTTTATTGTTTTAGGTCTGATAATTCAAGGATTTAATCCATTTTGAGTTAATTTTTATGTGTGGTGTTAGTAGTCCAGATACATTATTACTGTTAATGGTGGGCCCATATCCTCTGATGGAATGATTATTGAGAAGTGCAGGCACACCTGTGGAATCAGCTATTTACTACTTTAGGACAGAAAGAGAATTCCACAGCTCAGTGCATTCCCACTCCCTCTCCTCTCACCTAAATCATATCTAGAATCTAAGTTTACCCTATCTCAGGCAGTTCTAGGAACTCTTATTACTCCTAAGAGCTTTATATGAATTCACTCATTTAATCTTAACAATAACCTTATGCTGCTGTTGCTAAGTCACTTCAGTCGTGTCCGACTCTGTGCGACCCCATAGACGGCAGCCCACCAGGCTCCTCCGTCCATGGGATTTTCCAGGCAAGAACACTGGAGTGGGTTGCCATTGCCTTCTCCATAACTCTATGAGATAAGTACTATTATTATTTTCATTTTACAGACATAGAACCTGAGGCACAGGGCAGGTAACTAATTTGTACAAAGTCACACAGGGAGTAAGTGCAGAGTGAGGATTTGTATCTAGTTAGACTCTAGAATTCATGATTTTAACCACTATGCTATATTTAAAGTGAAGGGCAGAGCTGACCAGGTCAGTTAGTGGCTCTATGTACAATGCTTTGCAAGTTGCTTATTATTGTGTCTCCAGTCTGGATAAGGACAGACGTTTGTCAGTATAATCAGTCTTGGTGTGTTAAGTGAAAGTATGTCTATGTGGGAAGGGCACGGTGCATATCTGATCAGTGTTTGGGCATGCCTTTCTTTGTGGTGATAAGCTCTCTATAGAGCATGCATCTTAGCACCCTTCCACATGCTATGCGTCTGTCTATTTCAGACATGGCTGCCTGAGTGTTCATCTCGTGTATGTGTGTGTGGGGAGGTGGGTATATTATAAAGATAATATATGTGGAAAGAAGAATATGTCTAATGAGAGAATAAGTATTTGAACTGGGTCGTGAGGACTGCTTTGACATCTGTTTTTTCCCCCCCTCAAAGGGTTCTTTCCAAACCCTTGGCATTTTCCCCATATAGGGGAAAAAACTGAGAAACACCTGGAGGAGGTAGTCTTTTTGTTTGCTTTGATTGGAAACCTTGTCTGTCGTGTTCAGAGCAGTTTTTCTGACCTCTTCTCCTCCATATCCCAGGCCTGTTCCAGCTTCTTCTAATAACATCAAAAGCATAAGAGAGTTATTGGCTTTGGAATAATTTGTAAACCAATAGAACTTTAGCCAAAAGACTGCATTGTACCAATGGAAGCCCATGTCACATAGAATCACACACTTCTGCCTTTTGATTTTCCACTCCCAGTTTATATATGGGTAGTCACATGCTGGCACACAACAGCAGGCTTGTGAGTGCACACAGATGTCTTCTTTGAAACATCTCAGGTGGAGGGGCAAGCACAGGACAAGAGGAGGATTAGACAAGGGTGAAAGGACCACAGTGGTACTTGGTGAGCAAGTATGTGAAAAGGAAGGAGGAAAACAATCACAAGATGCCAGTTTACTATATAGTGCACATAATGTAATTCTTGCCAAATTTGTGATGTGTTGTAGGATCTGAAGAGCTCTTCTAGTCTTCTTGGGCTATTCTTGGATTCTGATTGCCATCCAGTCTTCAGCCAAGAAATGCAACCTATTTTAGGAGGATTCCATTTGCTTTCGAAAGAAGTGGAATTTATATTATATGGGTAGCAGAGAGAACAGTTTATTTAAGAAGCAAGATCTACTCTTACAGATGAGTAGGCAAATTGTACAGCGGTCTGCAGACTAGGGAGTGGAATAAACATCTTTATGCTTTCACACTCTGTTTCTGTCAAAAACAGGATATTGGCAGCAAACCACCTGAAAAAGACCCACTGAACTATAGTGAATCCTGCCAAGTGAAAGTGAAAGTGAAGTCGCTCAGTCTTGTCCGACTCTTTGTGAGCCCCATGCTCAATGCTAACCTACTAGACAGCTGCTAACACATCATTAGCCCAGGAGGTGAAAGCAAATGGTATTCCCAGGATACTGGTGTTTACTATTTACGGTCTCCTTTTAGAATGGCAACCCACTCCAGTATTCTTGCCTGGAAAATCCCATGGACGGAGGAACCTGGTAGGCTGTAGTCCATGGGGTCACAAAGAGTCGGACATGACTGAGGGACTTCACTTTCACTTTAAAAAATAAATACCCTTATAGAGAGTCAGTAAAACTTGTCACTTTCCCTATGTGAATGTTTATCAAGAGGTATTTATTAAATTCCACTGTGTGCTTAGCATTGTGCTAAGTATTGCAGGGGACTAGAGCCTTGAAGACAAGGCCAGTGTAGTCTATTTGGGGAAACAAGAACTAACAGTATGAAGCAATACAAAATACAACAACTGAGTCCTCAGTTGTTGATAAGGGCTATAGGAGTTCAGAGGAGAGGGAGATCAAAGAAGTCTAACTTTATCATCACTTTCTCAGTTCAGTTCAGTTGCTCAGTTGTGTCCAACTCTTTGCAACCCCATGGACTGCAGCACGCCAGGCTTTCCTGTCCATCACCAATTCCTGGAGTTTACTCAAACTCATGTCCATTGAGTGGGTGATGCCATCCAACCATCTCATCCTCTGTTGGCCCCTTCTCCTCCCGCCTTCAATCTTTCCCAGCATCAGGGTCTTTTCCAACGAGTCAGTTCTTCGCATCAGGTGGCCACAGTATTGAAGTTTCGGCTTCAGCATCAGTCCTCCCAATGAATAGTCAGGACTGATTTCCTTTAGGATGGACTGGTTGGATCTCCTTGTTATCCAGGGGACTCTCAAGAGTCTTTTCCAACACCACAGTTCAAAAGCATCAATTCTTCTGTGCTCAACTTTCTTTATGGTCCAACTCTCACATGCATACATGACTAAAAGAAAAACCATAGCTTTGACTAGATGGAAATTTGTTGGCAAAGTAAAAAGTCTCTGCTTTTTAATATGCTGTCTAGGTTGGTCATAACTTTTCTTCCATGGAGTAACTGTCTTTTAATTTCATGGCTGCAGTCACCATCTGCAGTATTTTGGAGCCCAAGAAAATAAAGTCTGTCACTGTTTCCACTGTTTCCCCATCTATTTGCCATGAAGTGATGGGACCAGATGCCATGATCTTAGTTTTTTGAATGTTGAGTTTTAAGCCGACTTTTTCACTCTTCTCTTTCACTTTCATCAAGAGGCTCTTTAGTTCTTCTTCACTTTCTGCCATAACGGTGGTGTCATCTGCATGTCTGAGGTTATTGATATTTCTCTCGGCAATCTTGATTCCAGCTTGTGCTTCCTCCAGCCCAGTGTATCTCATGATGTACTCTGCATATAAGTTAAATAAGCAGGGTGTACAGCCTTGATGTGGTACATTTTGTTGTTGCTGTTTAGTCACTCAGTCATGTCCTACTCTTTGCGACCCCATGGACTGCAGCATGCCAGGCTTCCCTGTCCTTCTCCATCTCTCAAAGTTTTCTCAAACTCATGTCCGTTGAGTCCGTGGTGCCATCCAAAGATCTCATCCTCTGTCTTTCGAATAATTTCTGTCCCCTTCTCCTCCTGCCTTCAATCTTTCCCAGCATTGGGGTCTTTCCCAATGAGTCTGCTCTTCGCATCAGGTGGCCAAAGTATTGGAGTTTCAGCTTAAGCATCAGTCCTTCCAGTGAATATTCAGGACTGATTTCCTTTAGGATTGATTGGTTGGATCTCCTTGCTGTCCAAGGGACTCTCAAGAGTCTTGTCCAACACCACAGTTCAAAAGCATCAATTCTTCGGAGCTCAGCCTTTTTTATTGTCCAGCACTCACATCCGTACATGACTACTGGAAAAACCATAGCTTTGTTTATATGGACCTTTGTGGGCAAAGTCAAGTCTCTGCTTTTTAGTACGCTGTCTAGGTTTGTCATAGCATTTCTTCCAAGGATAGATGCAGTCACCATCCACAGTGATTTTGAAGCCCAAGAAAATAAAGTCTGTCACTATTTCCATTGTTTCCCCATCTATTTGCTATGAAATGATGGGACTGGATGCCTTGATTTTAGTTTGTTGAATGTTGAATGTTGAGTTTTAAGCCAGCTTTTTCACTCTCCTCTTTCACCTTCATCAAGAGACTCCTTAGTTCCTCTTCGCCTTCTGCCCTTAGGGTGGTATCATCTGCATATCTGAGGTTATTGATATTTCTCCCGGCAATCTTGATTCCAGCTTGTGCTTCATCCAGCCCGGCATTTCACATGATGTACTCTGCATATAAGTTAAATAAGCAGTGTGACAATATACAGCCTTTTGCCAATTTTGAACCAGTTTGTTGTTCCATGGGCTTCCCTGGTGGCTCAGATGGTAAAGCATCTGCCTGCAATGTGGAAGACCTGGGTTCGATCCCTGGGTTGGGAAGATCCCCTGGAGAAGGAAATGGCAACCCACTCCAGTACCTTTGCCTGGAAAATCCCATGGACAGAGGAGCCTGGTAGGCTACAGTCCATGGAGTTGCAAAGAGTCAGACATGACTGAGAAGCTTCACATTGTTCCATGTCCAGTTCTAACTGTTGCTTCTTGACCTGCATATGTGTTTTGCAGGAAGCAGGTAAGCTGGTCTGGTATTCCCATCTCTTTAAGAATTTTCCACAGTTTGTTGTATTCTACACAGTCAAAGGCTTTAGTGTAGTCAGTGAAGCAGAAGTAAATGTTTTTCTGGAATTCTCTAGCTTTTTTATGATTCAGCAGATGTTGGCAGTTTGATCTCTGGTTCCTCTGCCTTTTCTAAATCCAGCTCATACATCTGGAGGTTCTCAGTTCACATACTGTTGAAGCCTAGCTTGAAGGATTTTGAGCATTACTTTGCTAGCATGTGAGATGAGTGCAATTGTGCCGTAGTTTGAACATTCTTTGTCATTATCCTTCTTTGGGATTGGAATGAAAACTAACCTTTTCCAATCCTGTGGCTAGAAGAAGATTTGGTATGTATATACAATGAAATATTTCTTGTCCATACAAAAAAATGAAATAATACCATTTGCATCACATAGATGGACATACTAAGTGAAATAAGTCAGATAGACAGAGAAAGACAAATTACATGATGCCACTTACATGTGGAATCTAAAAAAAAAGAATAACTCTTTATACCAAATAGAAACAGACTCACAGACATAGAAAACAGACTTATGGCTACCAAAAGGGAAAGGGGAGGTAGAGGAATAAATTAGGAGTATGGGGTTAGCGAAGCACACTACTATATATAAAATAAACCAAAACAAGGATTACTATATAACAGGGAACATAAGCAGGGCACTGGCATATAGGTGGTATTGAGGCCTTAGATATGGATGAGATTACATAAGACTGAGGGCAATATAATTCTTGGAATACTGGCATATATGGTTCAGGCAGAGGAGCTGGAGTGATCAGAAGGAAAACTAGGAGAATCAGTGTCATGGGAACCAAGGGAAGAGAGTGTTTCCAGAAGGAAATAGATGATTTTCTTAAAACTATGGGAGACTTGATCATCATCATCTGTGCATGCTCAGTCATGTCTGACTCTTTGTGACCCCATGAACTATAGCCTGCCAGGCTCCTCTGTCCATGGAATTTTCCAGGCAAGAATCCTGGAGTGGGTTGTCATTTCCTTCTCCAGGGGATCTTCTTCCTGATCCAAGGGTCAAACCTGCATATTCTTTACCACTGTGTCACCTGGGAAGCCCCAACTGGAGAGTGCATGCAGGTCTCAAGCCATCCTGGAGAGGGTTATTTGATCAGTTTGTAGTCGAAGGAACCACTGAGCTACAGCCTGAATGTTGATGGGAAGGAGAAAGTTGAGAGGGAGAGGTTGAATGAAGGAGAGAGAAAGGAAGACTGATTAAGTGAGGATTCCAAGAGGGTGGGAGAGGATGGGGTGCAGAGCACAGGTAGAGTGATAAACTTTCTAGAGGAAGAGAGATACCATTTTTTAAAAATAATGCCAGCTGAGGGCAGGATGGTTGAGGGTGCAGGTATGTTTGTTTATTGGTTTGTTTTGAGAATTTGAAGGAATTCTGTGACATAGGTTCTGTTTTCTTCATGAAGAAGGAAGTAAAATCATTTGCTGTTCTTTTATTATGAGTGAGAAGGGAGGTGGTGGCCTTGGAGCTTTGAGGACTGTGGAGATTTGAATTAGCTACTGTAAAGAGAGATGGAAACAGCTGTTAAGAGAATTCTACTAATATAGGATTAGTAGGAAACATTGAGAGCCTGCTGGAAGCTGTACACCATGAATGTAAAGGGGAATCAATCTATGCTTGTGTGATGAGCATATAGGTCATATTTAAAACCACAAAAATCAAATATTGGTTAGGTGAGAAAAAGGATGTTGTTGTTGTTGTTGTTGAGTTGCCAAATTGTGTCCGACTCTTTTGCCACCCCATGGACAGTAGCCCACCAGACTCCTTTGTCCATGGGATTTCCCAGGCAAGAATACTGAAGTGAGTTGCCATTTCCTTCTCCAAGGGATCTTCCTAATCCAGGGATCAAACCTGTGTCTCCTGCTTGCCAGGTGGATACTTAACCACTGAGCCACCAGAGACTGTGAAGAGGATGGCGGTGTATATATATACAACAGACGAAAAGGTTGCTGTCACTAATATTGGAGATATCCAATATTTTATTATTGTATTAGTGATGTTAGCCTTTTATCTGTCACATGTTGTGATTTTTCCCCCCTGATTTGTCATTTATCTTTATTTTCCTATATGTCTTTTAGTGTTCCTGGCTTGTGGGAGGAAGGTCCCCCCTCCTTAAATGTTCTTTTCATGTTTTCAGTGGTTTTCTTTTTCGTATTTTAAGTCTTTAATATACCTGGAATTTATTTTAGGATATGTGGTTTTCAAATTTATTTTAGGATATATAGTTTTGTTTTCTTCCAGATAAAGAGCTCCTATGCCAAGACCATTTATTCACACAACAGTCCTTTTCCCATTGCCACATATTGGGTTTCCATATGTAGTTGGACCTATTCTAGACTCGACTCTGTTCTAATGCTTTAACTTTCTATTCTTATGCCAATACCTTACTATTTTGATCATAGTGGTTTTATGGTAACTTTTAATATTTAGTAATATCTGGTATTTCTTTATCATAATTTTCTTTCTATTCTTGGATATTTTGTTCTCCATGTGAACTTTAAAATAATTTTATCTAGTTACCAAATATACTTAATTTGGATTGTGATTGTCATTGTATTACATTGGGAAGAAATAATGTTGAATCGTCCCAAACAGAATCATGCTATGTCTCTGCAGTTTTTCAGGTTTAATTTTGGGGAACTTTAACATTTTACTGTATTCTTCAAATAGGTACAGTGCATTCTCATTAAATTGATCCATAGGTATCTTATGGTCTTGTCCATGTTGTGAGTGGTTTTTCTATTTCCATTTAAAATAGCATGTGGAAAAGACTCTTGATTTTATGTATTTTCTTGTCTGTAATAATCTTACCAAATAATTATCTTTTATATCAATTATTTAATTTTCTAATATTCTTTTGTCTCAGCTAAAACATTAAAAACATTGCTGAATAATAATTTTGCTTGTTCATGTTCTGGGAAGGACCTTAGAATATTCACCATTGAATATCATGTTTGCTATTTATTTTCTTTATCATATTTAAAAGTTGTCCTTTATGTAGAGTTTTTATTTGGATTGCCTGCTGAATTGTGTTTAAAAATCTTTTAGAATGTATTAATACAATCCTGTGTGTTGATAGATATTTCTAATGTTGAATCATTCTTTTATTTCCAGAATAAACTCTGTTTGATTATACTGTTCTATTCTGTTGGCACTAGTGGTAAAGAACCTGCCTGCCAGTGCAGGGGACGTAAGAGAGGCAGGTTCGATTCCTGGGTCAGGAAGATCCCCTGGAGGAGGGCATGGCAACCCACTCCAGTATTCTTGCCTGGAGAATCCCATGGACAGAGGAACTTGGTGGGCTACAAGTTCATAGGGTCACACAGAGTCGGACACAACTGAAGCGACTTAGCACCCATCCATTTTGTTGTTACCCTTTTGGATTTCATTTTCTATTTTATGTAGAATTTTTCTGTATATATTCAGAAGTGAAATCAATCTATATAATCTTATTATTTCTGATACCGTTTTTAAGTTTCTGGTATTATGGTTATATTAGATTTACTAAATGCAGTTGGGATATTTTTGTTTTTCTCTATGGTCTTCATAGTCTAAACAGCATAGGAATGATCTGTTCTCTAAAGAGTTTATGGAACCCAGTTCTGAAACCATTTTTTTAAAAAAAATTATACATCTTAAATCAGCTTTCCAGTCTGGCCTAAAGTTATCACTCTGTCAAGGTTTTGTTGCTTCTTCTTGGGTAAAATTAGGTAGTATTTGATAGATTTTCAACTGTGTCCTGTAGGTTGCACATAATATTTCCTTGTAATTACTTTTATGTCCATCTAGTGGTATGCTGCAGTTGGCTAGCCAGTTGTGTACATTTCTGGGTTTAGTGACTACACATTGGTAGCTTAAAATCCACCATGTTAGGAGTTTTATACCATGAAAATTAGCAAGCACTGCAAATAGAGGCTTTTTTTGAGAGCCAATTTTTAAATGTTTACCAGCATACTATTGTCTGTATATGAGTGTATCTCCTTTTTCATTGTGTTTTTCTTGTATGTTTTGCTTTGTTTTCTCTCTTTTTACTTAATTAGGATTTTCAAAGAACCCATATTGATTTTAATTATACTTGATATGATAGTTTCGTTTTGATTTAATCAATTTCAGTTTTTTTTTTAATGAGATCCTTCCATTCCCTTTTAGTTTATTTTATTGTCCTTTTCCAGTTTTTTAAATTGAAAATTTAATTCATTTATTTTTAATCATATGCATTTTCCTGAGTAGAGCTTTGAGTCTATCCTGTAGATGCTGTTAATAAGGTATGCCTTTTTATTATTTTCAATAAAATTATGAATTTCAATTTTAATTTCCTGTTTGATTCCAAAATTTATTTAGGCATATGTTTCTTAATCTCCAAGTATTTAAGGATTTAGGGGTTCATATTCTTGTTATTTTCTTCTTATTTTACAGGAGTATAATTAGAGAAGGTAGGCTATATCTTTTTAAATGTATCTGTATTGCACCATTCTTTGTGCTGAAGTACATGATGAATTGTCTGTTTCGCAAATAGAATATATATTTCCTACAGGATGCAAAGTTCTACATGTAACTATTACATTGTTTTATCAATATTTTCCCCATATTCCGTATGTCCTTGCTTATTTTTCAGTCTGAAACCTATTTCATCTGTCTGCTTCACACTGTAACTATATCTTTTCCCCTTGTCATTTCTCCTATTTTTAAGAATATTTGTTTCCTAGAAGTGCAACTGATAGCTTAAAGAAAAGGCACATCTTTAAAATTATTAATACATATTGTCAACATTCTCTGTTCACCAAGGCAATTTACACTCCCACCAGAAATATACAAGGGAGCAGATGGGGCTTTCTTGTGTTTTCCTCTGCTGTACTGTTACAAAATGCTGCTGAATTCAGTCAATTACACCTAGCCATTTTGGTCTTCTTTCTAAAAGAAAAATCCTTGGATGCTAAAAGCAGGAGCTCCCACTGGATTAGAGTTAGGGTTTACAAAACTGATGTCATCCAGTGGGCATCCTAACTCCTGTTGCAGGGAAGACAGCCAAGTCTCTATGGTTTGGGTTGTTTCCATAGAGAACAAGGTCAGAGAAATCAGAAGCAGTTTTGAGTAAGCAACTAAATATCCCCATGTTGGTCCTTAAGTAGTTTTCTTCACAATTCCTGCCACCCTTGCATCCCCTGGCTTTCTTACGCTTTGTTCTTTCCAGAGGTAACTTTTTCTTCTCTCCAGTATCTTTCAGAATCTATTTTCTGGGACACTGAAATTCACCATGTTTTCTTTTTAAAAAAAATTTTTATTTATTTACTTATTTAGTTTTATTTTTGGCTGTGCTGGGTCTTGTTGCTGTGTGGGCTTTCCTCCTGTTGTGGCAAGCAGGGGCTACCCTCTAGTTGTGGTGCTCAGGCTTCTCATTGCAGTGGCTTCTCTTGTCATGGCTCCCAGGCTCTAGAGCACAGGCTCAATAGTTGTGACACATGAGCTTAGTTGCTGAATATTCCCAGATCGGGGATCGAATCCATGTCTCTTGCATTGGCAGGTAGATTCTTACTAGTGGGTCACCAAAGAAGCCCCACAATGCTTTTTTAATGAATGAAAACTGCTTATACAGAGATCTGTATTTTCAAAAAAGACATACATTTCTGAAAGTAGAATTTTAAAGGTCAACAATTAGTGTGGAAGAGTGCATAGTACTCATGGGGTCTTCCTTTTTTTTTTCACCACAAAACAGCAGTATTTAATTATTCCTTAGAAATATAGACTTCCCTGGTGGCTCAGACGGTAAAAGCATCTGCCTACAAGGCGGGAGACCCGGGCTTGATCCCTCGGTCGGGAAGATCCCCTGGAGAAGGAAATGGCAACCCACTCCAGTACTCTTGCCTGGAAAATCCCATGGACGGAGGAGCCTGGTGGACTGCAGTCATTGGGGTTGCAAAGAGTCGTACACAACTGAGCGACTTCACTTTTCACTTTTTAGAAATATTGATGTCCTTTGAAAAATCAGTATTAAATTCCTCTTCGTAAAGTATCTGATTCAAACAAATCAACTGGTAAAGCACATTTTTTTACATAATTGTGAAAATTTAAAATGGAACAAGTGCTAGATGAATAATATTAAGGAATCATTTTAATCATTGTGATTGTGCAATAAAATATCCTGTTATATTTGAGATTCAAATTGAAGTTGGGGGTAAAATAATAGATGAGATTTGCTTTAAGATACTCCAGCAAAAAATGGAAATAAACCAAACACGTAGAGCAAAATGTTGATGACTTTTGAAGCTGGGAGATGGATATATGAAGTTTTATCTAGAGGATGTCTAGTTTTAAATATGCTTAGAAAATTTCATAAAAATGTTTAAAATGGTAATAGTAATGTACATTCACTGCAACCAGTAAATCAGGGCTGCAATGTATCAGTGTAAGGAAAACATTTTCATTTTCCTCACCCCCCTCTCCAGTCAGAATCATAGTCTAGCTTCCTTTTTGTCTGCCAAATCCATTTTTGTCACAAAGTCCTATATCCCCACTATCAGGACTAGCCCAGTTTTCTCCCATGCCCAATTTACCCTCCTTTTTTTGGGTCACATTGTTTGAAGCTCCTCAGTGAGGTGAATGTGAGAACAGGGAAAGATCCAGGTGCAAGAAATAAACCACATTACTGTCTAAAGGCAGCCCACAGGAATTGGCCATATGTAAATGTATCCTTCCTTAGAAAATTCATTTTGAATCTGGTACTAGAGATGTGAGATTTGAACTCGTAAGAGATCTTAGAGCTGAATTTCTACAATATGTTCATACCAATGTCACTGAATAAGTTAGCTCATTATTCAAATAAGGCCAACCCAGCCCTTTAGGTTCTAGATGAGATTACGAAGAAGGAGAGAATGGAAGGAACTCCTGAGTAATAATTGAAGCCTTTAAATGATTTGGAAACACATTCTTATGTGCACATATACACACCTACATGTTTTAAATTCTAAAACTATCTCCATTAACCAACAAAGATTACAGAAATATCAGTTGAAAATGATAAACCATCAAGAGCTGAAATGCAAGTCATCCTATTTTTACAGTAAGATGAATAAGTATAGACATATATCAAACCCTGAATTTTTGCTTTCTGGGAAAGAAGTACTGCATATTTCCAGTCTAGAGTAGAAAGTAAGGGTGTGAGAGGAGTGGCAAAGATCATCAATATTTTTTAATCTATTTTTTATTTGGAGGAAAATTGCTTTACAATCTTGTGTTGGTTTCTGCCATATAACAATGCAAATCAGCCATAATTAACACATATTCCCTCACTCTTGAGCCTCCCTCCCATCTTTGCATCCCAACCCTCTATGTCATCGATATTTATTTAACTCCTATTAGGTTCCGGGTTCTGTGCTAAGGCTGTTATCTCTATTTTCTCATTTGATTTTTAGAACAATATGCAAGATATGTGGCAGTGCTTCTGTTTTACTTGGCAGAAAGATGGGCTCAGAGATGTTAAGTAACTTGTCTGAGGTCACTCAGCTTGTAAGTATTAAAGCTAGATAAGACCTGCTTGACTTCAAATCCAGAGCTTTTCCCAGTCTACTTTGTTGCCTCCTGGGAGAAAAAAGTGCTGAGAAGAAATGGCAACTTAGCACATGAAAATCCTCAAAAAGGAAAAAAAGAAGAGCACTTTTTCTCCCCCCAAAATAGTTATAGCTACAAAGAGAGTGATCAAAGAGCAGGATTACTTTGATGGTTAGAATGAATCATGGGGAATCTGAAGGAGCCCTGGCTTTGAAATTAGAAAACCTAATTTGGGTTGTAACTCCACCACTCTATAGTTTATATGACTTTGATAACTCATTTTACCTTCTGAATCTCAGTTTTCTCATCCATAAATACAGACAGTAATGCCTGTCCTAGCAATCTCATAAGGTTGTGAAGATCAAATGCAGACATCAAATACATCTGAAAGCACTCTCTAGTCTAAACCATAACCACTACACACCTATAACTACACAACTGTAATCAATGATTTCCTTGATTAGAGTCACATTGTGTTAAGATGATCAGCTCTTTGGAATTTCCCAGCAAGTTAAGATGCCTTCTCCTTTGCTTTGTGTTTTCTCTAGGAGCTACTGAACTTCCCAAAGTGAGAAACTGAACCCTGAGCCCTAGGAAGAAAGTAAAGACCCAAAGTAATTCATATTCTATGCCCCACTATACCACCACTGTTTATGTATAGGTGAATCAGGTTAGGGCTTCCCTGGTGGCTCAGTGGTAAAGAACCTGCCTGCAATGCAGGACCTGCAGGAGATGTAGGTTCGATCCCTGGGTTGGGAAGATCCCCCTGGAGGAGGGCATGACGACCCACTCTGGTATTCTTGCCTGAGAAACCCATGGACAGAGGAGCCTGGCGGGCTACAGTCCATAGGGTCCCAAAGAATCAGACAAGACTGAAGCCACGTAGCACACACACAAGCACAAATCAGCTTAAGGTCAAGATCAAGGGCAGACTTATAAGCGAAAATAAGCTCCCAAAAGGTATCATTTTGTCTGAGCAAGTGTGAGATTGGGAGACACAGACCTACCTTCTTTGTCCTAGTGAAGGTGGAAAGAGATTATGAATTTCAGGCATTATATACACAGCAACACACATGCAAACACCCAAATATATGTGGGCCTCAGGACTTTTCACCATAAGGCAGTGCCCATCAGGACAGAGTCCTAGATATAACCTAGGGTCATTGCTGATTCCAGTAATACTTGCATAATACCATACTTTCCGTTCATATGTTTGACAACTGCCTCTCATCTTTCCTCATCAATACCACAGGCAGGCTAACCAGTGAATCCCTGAACTACAGAGCAGGGATTCTATGTGGGAAGGTGCATATTCATCAATGCATTAACAAGTATTTTAATGAGCCTCCAAGGTATAGTGCTTTAAGCTGCTTGGAGCTTAGAGTACAGGACAGATGGGGTCCTCTCCATTAGGGACCATTGCAGAGGAAACTGAAACAGAATGTAATTACGCTATTATATTTTTATAAGTAAGGGAATGTGTTAGCTTTCTTGCTTACACACCTATTTCTTCGAGATTCAGCCTAATATCTTTTGGTCTCTGAGCCTGGGGAATTGTGATAATTATGGGGAGAGCCCAGAGCAGAAAAGCAGAGAATAACATGCTTGAGCCAGCCACATTCCTTCCCAGCCAAACATGTGAAATATAATCAGTGCTTTGTCAGAAATCAGTACTTAATCTCTGTTTTGGCACCAGCCTTCTACTCTAAATGGAGGGAGAAGGTGATGGTCTGGCTCCTGGTAGGAAGAGAGACCATCTTATCTTCAGAGGCAAGACAAACCCTGCCCCACAGTATGGAGGTAACTACCTTTGGGCATGAGATCTAGATGCTTAGGCGTGGGAAGAAGTATAAGAAAAGGGACATGGTACTCTCAGAGAAAAGTGATCATGACCTAGGATGTTTTAGAAAGAAAAACGGATGCAGAAACTGAATAAAAATAAGCCAGATGATAACAGAGTGCTTGCTCATTTGTTCTGCAGACAACCCCAGAAGATACAGTGGTTTTAGCAAGAGTAGTTACACTCATCATCATCATCAGAGCAGCAGTAGGAAAAACAAAACAAAAGAAAAAACAACTATCTGACTACCTATTATATATCAGAAAATGCATTAGGTGCTTTATTTCTGATGTTTAATCTAATAAACGTGTACAAACCCTTACAAGGCTGGATGCTAGTCTCATCCTCATTTGCAAAAGAGGAAACTTAGGCTGCTTGCCCAAGACCAGACAGGCCATTGGTAAGCAGCAGAGCTGGGAGGCTAAGCTGAGGCTGTCTAACTTCAAAGCCCATTCTTTTAACTATTTTTGACTTGATTTTTGGTTCAGTAAAGATAAATCCTTACCCCAGGACACCCAGGAATCCTTCCCACAGAGTGTTCACATGGATGCGTGTGTATGTCCATGCTCTCACTCACTCTGTCTCTGTCCATCCCCAACCCCATCCCCACCAAGATAGCCTGGCCAAGGGCTCTCCTCAGGACCCCTTTATTTCCTTGGACATTCCCATATAGAAACCCCTTAGCTGTGGTCCCTGTCCTGGCTCATGAGGTAGTTGGGACTCCTGAAAATACGTTGTCCAGGCATCTTTGTTACCTGCTCATGGAATTGGACATTTTTCTGGGGTCTCCTTTTTCACTGATGGTCTTATACAGAATTCTTCAGGTCCTTGTCCTGAGGCTCTTTCCTGGTGCTTCTCCATCTTCTTTCCCTACCCCCCAATTCCTCCACCCTCCACAGCTTAGAAACAATATAGGCCCTTCTTCAGCTATTTTTAGGGCTTCCCAGGTGGGTCAGTGGTAAAGAATCTGCCTGCCAATGCAGGAGACATGGGTTCAATCCTTGGGTTGGGAAGATCCCCTGGAGAAGGAAATGGCAACCCGCTTCAGTATTCTTGCCATGGACAGAGGAGCCTGGCCGGCTACAGTCTATTATGTTTCAGAGAGTCAGACAGGACTAAGCATGCACGTAGCAGCCATTTTCACTCTTCCACTTGGGCCCTTGTTCTTTCTAGTGACCATCTTCCTTTTCTGAACATGGAACCAGTTTTTTTTTTTTCCTTTTGTCATCTGAAGTCCCCTGCCTCATAAAGAATGACTTCTTTCTCAGAATGGTTGTTTTCCTGACTTTAACTGTCAGAATGTGAATTTCCTGGGCTCTCTTGCTCCATATGTATATAAGAAGTACCAAAAAAAAAAAAAAAGAAGTACCAGGATACTGCAGCCATCACCCAGAGACAAAGGTCTTGGGGAGGGATGCTAATGTCAGACTTGAGTTTAAAAAAGGGCTAAATGCTCCCCACAGTCTAGTCTGAGGCTAAAGAAAGCATAATTTTTCATTGGCTCGCCCTGCTGTCTTTCCCTTACATAATTCTGTGGTTGTGAAAGGCAGTTAAAAGGAGAGCTTGGGGAAAAGCCCTAGACTCAGAATCAGGAAACCTGGTTTCTGTTACTGGCTCTGCCACCCACCAGCTGCAAGACCTTGGGCAGAGCAGCCAGTGTATCACCTCTGGCACACTGCCTGCTTGGCTGTATTAGAATGACCAGATTCCATCTCATTTCCTTCTGTGGACTATAAGCTTCTTAAAGGCAGTGGCCATGACATATTCATTTTGGAAACCACAGTTCCTAACTGGTCTATCTGAGTCATGCTGTCTCCTTCTCTAATCCACTTTCCACATTGTTGTGGGAATGAACTTTAAAAAATGCAAAACCCACATGTCATTCCCCTACCACAAATAATTCAGTGGTTCCCCATCATGATTAAGATAAAGGTTTATAAGACCCATCATAGTCTGGACCCTATCTACCTCTAGCATGTGCTCTTTACTACCTGCACTTTATACTTTTTTCATTCATTCCACAGATATTTAGGCATATTTCTGCCTTGGGCTAGGCATTGGAAATACAGTGTGAACATGAGCCTGCCCTCATAGAACTTCCACTCCTCCCCTCTTCTCCTGGCTGACTGCTGCTTGTCTCTTAAGACTCAGCTCAGGCATCCCCTCCTCCAGGAACCCATCACGCATGCTCTGTACTCTCTCTCTCCTTCCCCTGTACCTGAAGCACCCTATGCATACTTCTGTCATAGCACTTCTATGTATTGATCTGTCTCTCCACTAGACTGTAAACTCTGAGAATGCATACTGTGTGCTCTCCACCTTTTATACCCAGCACATGGCTTGGTATGCAATAGATATTGAGAAAGGATAATTGAATAAACAGTACCCTCTGGTGGCTTGCTGTGTAATCTTTCACACATCATGAAAGTGAAAGTGAAAGCTGATCAGTCGTGTCTGACTCTTTGTGACCCCATGGTCTATACAGTCCATGCAATTCTCCAGGCCAAAATACTGAAGTGGGTAGCCTTTCCCTTCTCCAGGGGATCTTTCCAACCCAGGGATTGAACCCAGGTCTCCCACATTGCAGGCGGATTCTTTACCAGCTGAGCCACGAGGGAAGTCCAAGAATATTGGAATAGGTAGCCTATCCCTTCTCCAGGGGATCTTCCTGAACCAGGAATCAAACCAGGGTCTACTGCATTGCAGGCAAATCCTTTACCAACTGAGCTATCAGGGAAGCCCTCACACATAAGGGTGAGTAAAGCATAGCTGATTACCCAAGAGAGGTAACTTTTCCTCTTTTAACATTGGGTGGAAAACTATTTCAGAATATGTGATTACCTAGCACCTAGGTTGTTATTCCAAATTTTTCCAAATCTTTCATAATCAGCAAACAATACATAAATGACAGAACATGATTGTCATTTTGAGTAATTGTGTGAAAAGAAAATGTAAGGGAAATTTATCTCATGTAATGAAGAAATGTAACCTTGTATATAATTTTGCAATTTACCTTTATTTCAGGGCCAGCATACTCACATTCATTCATTAATTCAACAGATATTTGTTGAGTACCTGCAATGTGCCAGGTACTATTCTAGGTGTTGAGGGTACAGCAGTGAACAAAACAGATACTTTAAGAAGCTTTCATTCCAGTTGGGAGAGATACATGATAAACAAGCATATTTTAACTAGCGGTTATGTGTGTTATGGGTAAAAATAAACCTAGGATGCAAAGTGTATGAGAGGAGATGCCATTTAAGCAAAGTCCTAAAGACATATTAGCTATAATTTCAGAAAAATACATAAATATTGGTTCACGAGACCTGCCTAAAACATTGTGGGACTTCTAGAACTTTCTTTCTTTTTTTCTTTTAAATGTTGAAATAAGTTTAAGCTCATACTTGTTGTTGTTGTTCAGTCATTAAATCGTGTCCGATTCTTTGTGACCCTATAGATTGCAGCATGCCAGGCTTCCCTGTCCTTCACTGTCTCCCAGAGTTTGCTCCAATTCATATCCCTTGAAGGATATGGATATCTAACCATCTCATCCTCTGCCACCCCCTTCTCCTTTTGCCTTCAATCTTTCCCAGCATCAGAGTCTTTTCCAATGAGTCAGCTCTTCGCATCAGGTGGCCAAAGTATTGGAACTTCAGCTTTAATATCAGTCCTTCCGGTGAATATTCAGGACTGATTTCCTTTAGGATGGACTGCTTTGATCTCCTTGCTGTCCAAGGGACTCTCAAAATATACACATACACACAAATACACAAAAAAGAGTCTCTTCCAGCACTGCAGTTTGAAAGCATCAGTTCTTTGGTGCTCAGCCTTCTGTATGGTTCAACTCTCACATTTATACATGACTACTGGAAAAACCATAACTCTGACTAGATGAACCTTTGTTGGCAAAGAGATGTCTCCATCTTTCAATATGCTGTCTAGGCTTGTCATAGCTTTTCTTCCAAGGAGCAAGCATCTTATAATTTAATGCTGTAGTCACTGTCTGCAATGATTTTAGATCCCAAGAGAATAAAATCTGCCAATGCTTCCACTTTCCCCCTTCTATTTGCCATGAAGTGATGAAAGCAAATGCCATGATCTCTTTCACCCTCATGAAGTGAAAGTGAAAGTCACTCAGTCATGTCCAACTCTTTGCAACCCCATGGACTATACAGTCCACAGAATTCTCCAGGCCAGTATACTGGAGTGAGTAGCCTTTCCCTTCTCCAGGGGATCTTCCCAACCCAGGGACTGAATCCAGGTCTCCCTAATATTACAGGCGGATTCTTTACCAGCTAAGCCACCAAGGAAGCCCTTCATCCTCATAAAGAGGCTCTTTAATTCCTTTTCACTTTCTGCCATATGGGTGGTATCATCTGCATATCTGAGGTTGTTGATATTTCTCCTGGCAACCTTGATTCCAGCTTGTGCTTCATCCAACCCAGTATTTTGCATGATGTCCTCTGCATTTAAGTTAAATAAGCAAGGTGACAATATACAGCCTTGTCATATTTCTTTCCCAATTTTGAACCAGTCAGTTATTTCACATCCAGTTCTAACTCTTGTCTTGACCTGCAACAGGTTTCTCAGGAGACAGGTAAGTTCTGGTATTCCCATTTCTTTAAGAATTTTCCAATTTGTTGTGATCCACACAATCAAAGGCGTTAGCATAGTCAATGAAGCAGAAGTACATGTTTTTTCAGGAATCCCCTTGCTTTCTGTATGACCCAATGAATGTAGGTAACTTGACCTCTGGTTCCTCTGCCTTTTTTTAAACCCAGCTTGTACATTTGGAAGTTCTCGGTTCACGTATTGATGGAGTCTAGCTTGAAGGATTTTGAACATACCCTTACTAGCATATAGAATTGCTAAAATAATAGAGTTCCAACATAATATTCATTTACTCTTCCTCAGTGTTAGCACCTTTCATAACCACATTAACTATCGTAATTAGGAAATTGTCATTGGTACAATATTCTACTTAGTAAACTATAGACCTCATTCAAATTTCACCAGTTTTTACATATACTCAACCTTTTGGGGCCCAGGGGAGTATGTGTATTTCTGTGAATTTTATCACATGTATAGATTTATGTAATCACCACCATTGTTGTTTAGTCACTCAATCATGTCCAGCTCTTTTGCAACCCCATGGACTGTAGCCCACCAGGCTCCATGAGATTTCCCAGGCAAGAATTCTAGACTGGGTTGCCAGTTCCTTCTCCAGGGGATCTTCCCAACCCAGGGATTGAACCCATGTCTCCTACATTGGCAGGTGGATTCTTTACCACTGTGCCACCTGGGAAGCCCAATCACCACCTTGGTTAAAACAATATAATTCCATCACTCCCAAAACCTCATTTGTGCTACCTCTTTGTAGCAATCACTGATTACCCCCCAGCAATCACTGATCTGTTCTTCATCACTATAATTTTGTAATTTGTAGAATGTTATATGAACAAAATCACACAGTATGCAACATATTATGATTTGCTTAAGTCACTCATCATAATGCCTCTGAGACACACTCACGTTGTGTATATCAATAGTGAAAAAATTTTATTGTTGATATTCCACAGTTTGTTTACCCATGTGCCCAAAGAAGAGCATTTTGGTCATTTTTTGCTACTATAGTTACATCTGTTATAAACATTCATGCAAGATTTTTGTGTGTTTAGACATGTTGTTGTTTAGTTGCTAAGTCATGTCTGACTCTTTTGCAACCCCATGGACTGTAGCCTGCCAGGCTCCTCTGTCCATGGGATCTCCCAGGTGAGGATACTGGAGGGGATTGCCATCTCCTTCTCCAGGGGTATCTTCCCCACAGGGATCAAACCCAGGTCTCCCCCACTGCAGGCAGATTCTTTACCGCTGAGCCACCAAGGAAGCCCTTAATGCCATACTAACACCTTTAACTATCATTGATTAACACCTTAGTTGAGAACAAGGTGAAGAGAAAAAGCAGGCAGGGTACTCAAAGAAGTGAAAGGATACAACAAATTTCTCACTTCTCATTCTAGCCCAGGATCACCCAGGTGACCACTTCCCCACCTTCTCAGACTCCAAAATGTCAAAGAAAAGAGGCTGAGGGCTTTTTTTAACATGCAGCCACTTTTTGTGCAAAGGAGATGAGAAAGAGAAGTAAATTGGACATCTGACTGATTATCAAGAAATTGTTATGAAAACCTCTCACCTTGCTGAGCAGCGAAGAATTTATTACTGTCATAACAATGCAGTCAAGAAAAGGCAATGGTCTCTTTCTATGAGTTTGTTTTTTTTAAAGATTTTTTGTTTATACTTAACAAGACTGTATGTATACTTGAAAGTTGCTAACAGAGTGCATCTTAGATGTTCTCACAGACACACACACACAGAGATACACACATACATGTAACAATGTGAGGTGAAGTACATGTTAACTAACCTTATTGTGATAATTCTATCGTGATATGTTAGCATATCAAATCATCATATTGTACACCGTAAATTTACACAATGTTGTATGTCAATCATATCTCAATAAAGCCGGAAAAATTAAGAAACCATGATGTTTATGATGCACATGTTACACCTACTGTGGCAGCATCTAAGCTAAGGTGTTAATCCAGATCACACTTTAAAGCAGGGGTCCCCAGCCTCTGGGATCTAATGCCTGATGATCTGAAGTGAAGCTGATGTAATAATAATAGAAATGAAGAGCATAATAAATGCAATGGGCTTGGATTATCCCAAAACCATTCCCCCACCCCCGGTTCCTTGGAAAAATTGTCTTCCATAAAACCAGTCCCTGGTGCCAAAAAGGTTGGGGACTGCTTTTTTAAAGCACTGCATCACACACACCACCTCCACAGTCCTTTGTATCAGGAAGGTTCAAATGTATAAAAGGATAAAGAAGATGAGACTACTTTGTTTTTTTGTTTTCCAAAGCAAAACAGGGCAACATTTCAAAGATGATTCCATCAGCTTTACATAAAAATAATTAAATAAAGCAGGGCTTTTATTGGATTTTATCTGTTCACTTGAAGGCAGGGGGTCACTGCCTTCAGGACTGGGAGACATGGAAAACTATTAATAGGATTTTGAGTCCCCTGTACTGGAGTAGCTGTAGCTTAGGAGACAAAAAAATAATTCCTGAAGCAGAGTTAAGCAACCTACTGCCTTTAGTGCCTAAGTTTAAACTTTTTGGCAGAGGTGTGAGTGAGGGGTTGTGGATAAAGGTAGGTGGGGGATGAGAGTGTTGAAGCTAGAAAAGTAGTGTGGATGGGGAGGTGGCAGCCAGGGCATCTAGAAGTGTAAGAATCCTAGTATATTGGACTCAGGGAACCAGGATGTGGAAGGCCTTCTGACAGACATGGACATCAACTGAAGACATGTTTCCTGTCAGGCTGTGGGTGCTTATGATGTGCTAGGTACTGTTCTCGTTGCTCCATATATTTTAACTCATTCACTTCTCCCACTTACCCTATGAAGTTGGCACTATTATTATCATTGCCATTTTACAAAAGAAACTGAGAAATAGAGGTTATATAATTTGCCCAAGGTCATACATATAATGAGTAAATGACACAGCCAGGATTTGCACTCCAGCAGGCTGGCTCTTGTCCATGATTTAACCAGGTGTGTGCGTGTGTGTGTGGGGGGGGGTGTGTGTGATAGAGAGCACGTGCTCACATACTTCTTTTCCTCTCAGTTGCCTCTTAAGATAATCACATTCCGTAGCATTAACTGTTACAGACATTTTGGGTAATTCGTTCCTGATTTTGAAAAAATATTGTATAGTATAAAAATGCATGTAATGTCACATTTATGCAGTGTACACACATGTATCGACACATGTATTCCATGTTTATTTTACCCTGAGTAACTAACAAAAATCTTGGCAACAGAGAGAGAGAGAGGGCAATTTGTTCCATATGCATGCCTTAGGAATGAACCGGTGCCATGTTGCATGTCTGTGTTGGTTTTAGAATCCTTTCTCCCCAGGGATCAGACCTCCAAGCCTTGGTAACCTTAGGGTTAGTTACTTTCTGCCATATATTCTCTTTCCACACAAGGCAGCTGTTTAGAACATGCAAGAAGTGGGAGAGGTATAATCTAGGCTTCCACCTGGGATTCTATATATAGAGCTATAAATCCTACGTGAAATGAAGCAAAAACCTCCTTTCTGTCTCTTCAAAACCACAGAATTGTTGGATCTTCAAAAGACTAAAGAAATCATCAGTTCCTAGCCCCTCACTTTAAAGATGGAAATATGAGGCCTAGAGAGAAGGGCTTACCCAACATCATATTACTGATCAATGACAGGGTCTTCTGACTCCCCATCCAGTGTTCTTTCCACTCTACTGCTGCTTTTGTGAAGCATAGCGCTTTCTTATAACCCCCTCTGAAGATATAAAACTCTCTAGATCTCACCCTTATGTGAACCCCAGAAATGTGAACATGTATGCCTAAACACAAGCTTCCCTGGTGGCTCAGCAGTAAAGAATCTACCTGCCAATGCAGGAGACGCGGGTTCAATCCCTGGGTTGGAAAGATCCCCTGGAGAAGGAAATGGCAACCCACTCCAGTATCCTTGCCTGGAGAATTCCATGGTCAGAGGATTCCTCATGGGCTACAGTCCATAGGGTCGCAAAGACTCGGACACGACTGAGTGACTAAACAACAACAACATGGCATTAAGATCCTGACATTTTATCCAGCTATGTTCAGAGACTCCGAATGACAGTGCAGCTTTCTAGAATACATCTGCAGTCTTCATTTCTAGCCTTATTTCCCTCCCTTGCATCTGTCAGGCTGATCTGCTTTACCCAAACACGTTCTCTGCTTTCCTGCCTCTGTTTTTGCTTATGCTATTCATATTATTCTCTCTGCCTTAAACCTAATATCTGCCTGCCCATGTCTTGTTCGTCCTTCAAAACCAGCTCAGCTACATGAAACCTTCCCTAATCTCCTGACTGTCATTTTCCACAGACCAAATTACTTTCCTTTCTCTATGCTCTCCTTAGAGCTTTGTTTGTATCCTATTATATTTCTTCTTCTGCTATTTATTAAATTGTAATTAATTGAATTCACAGTCATATTTTGCACTAGACTATACGTGCCTTAAAGGCCAGAAGCTGAGTCTTTTTCATCATTTTGGTCTCACTCAGAAACCCACCTAGTGCCATGTGTGTGATGTAGGCACTCAATAAAAGTGGAAAGTGAAAGTGTTAGTCACTCAGTCGTGTCTGACTCTTTGTGACCCCATAGACTGTAGCCCATCAGGCTCCCCTGTCCATGGAATTCTCCAGGCCAGGATACTGTAGCCATTCCCTTCTCCAGGGCATCTTCCCAACCCAGGAATCGAACCGGATCTCCTGCATTGCAGAAAGATTCTTTACCATCTGAGCCACCAGGGAAGCCCAGGCACTCAGTAAGTGCTGAAATGAAAACTTCCCCAAATGATTTTTTAAATATTTATTTATTTGACTGTGTTGGGTCTTAGTTGGGGCACATGGGATCTTCACTGCGGCAAGTGGGCTTCTCTAGTTGTGGCTTCTCTCTAGTTGTGGTGTGTGGGCCTAATTGCCCCACAACATGTGGGATCTCAGTTCCCCAGCTAGGGATTGAACCCATGTCCTCTGCATTGGAAGTTGGATTCTTAACCACTGGACCGCCAGGGAAGTCCCCCAAGTGATCTTTAATGCTGGCATTTCAAAATCTTTGAGGTGGAAGGGGAAGACCTATTTGGGCAGAAGATTTCAGAAAATAAAGGAGGCTGGCACTGACCTTTTAGAACAGAGTACAGTGAGGTGGAGATGTCAACAAGGAGTTCTATTACCGTGTAAATAAATTGCATTTGAGTTTGCAAATGCTCATTGCAGGTAGAGGGCTCATCCACTACTTCATACATATTATTCTACCTGAACATAAATTCTCAGTTCCTCCTGAACTGCGTTGTGGTGCTCTGCAGGACTGATGGATGTGACTGAGCTAGGGAGAGGGTGTAAGTGAAGTTTCTTCTGGGGGTGAGTTGGAGGGAAGGCTGATGAACTTTAAACCAAGGGATAAAGGACCAAAAGAATGAGTGTGTGGGAGTTCTCCCAAAAAACTCTCAAACAAGCTCTGTAAAAGAAGGGAGGGGTAAAAAGGTTAGTCCATTTACATTTCAATAGGTAACAGAAACAATTAACCAAAATAACTTTTTGCATCCTCTTAAACCTTGGTAACTTGTGGCTTTTGTGAACCCCTACGTATTGATTTCCTTGTAAATCCTTCAGAGAACCTGTGTTTCTGTCAGGGAAGGGTGGAAATTGGGGAAGACACAGTCTGACTCTGGGTTTAATCTTTCAACTAAGAGGTAGGAAAGAACTATAGGAAATAGAATGAGGTGGGCAATGGGAAAGAAACTTGCCAGTCAAATTCTTGCTGCCTTTGGGAAGAAAAAAGAGAGCACAGAGCAGAACAGATCTGGAGGCTTAACAGGAAGGGCTGTGTGTCCTAATACTTAGGCCTTATAAGACTGGCACTGAGACTCGGTCTAAAACATCAGAAACTCCCCTTCCTTTACACAAGTAGGTTGCCAGTTCAGTTCAGTTCAGTTGCTCAGTCGTGTCTGACTCTGCGACCTCATGAACCGCAGCACTCCAGGCCTCCCTGTCCATCACCAACTCCCGGAGTCCACCCAGACCCATGTCCATTGAGTCGGTGATGCCATCTAACCATCTCATCCTCTGTCATCCCCTTCTCCTCCTGCCCTCAATCTTTTCCAGCATCAGGGTCTTTTCAAATGAGTCAGCTCTTCGCATCAGGTGGCCAAAGTATTAGAGTTTCAGCTTCAACATCAATCCTTCCAATGAACACCCAGGACTGATCTTTAGGATGGACTGGTTGGATCCCCTTGCAGTCCAAGGGACTCTCGATGGACTGGTTGGATCCCCTTGCAGTCCAAGGGACTCTCAAGAGTCTTCTCCAACACCACAGTTCAAAAGCATCAATTCCTTGGTGCTCAGCTTTCTTTATAGTCCAACTCTCACATCCATACAGGACTACTGGAAAAGCCATAGCCTTGACTAGATGGACCTTTGTTGACAAAGTAACATCTCTGCTTTTTAATATGCTGTCTAGATTGGTCATAACTTTCCTTCCAAGGAGTAAGTGTTTTTTAATTTCATGGCTACAATCATCATCTACAGTGATTTTGGAGCCCAAGAAAGTAAAGTCAGCCACTGTTTCCATTGTTTCCCCATCTATTTGCCATAAAGTGATGGGACCAGATGCCATTATCTTAGTTTTCTGAATGTTGAGCTTTAAGCCAACTTTTTCACTCTTCTCTTTCACTTTCATCAAGAGGCTCTTCTTCACTTTCTGCCATAAGGGTATTGTCATCTGTGTATCTGAGATTATTGATATTTCTCCCGGCAATCTTGATTCCAGCTTGTGCTTCATCCAGCCCAGCGTTTCTCAAGATGTACTCTGCATATAAGTTAAATAAGCAGGGTGACAATATACCCCTAATTGGATTTTCAGGGGGGATAGATTTTTCCACACACATAAAGCCATTTAGTCAAACACACTAAACCAAAGAACAAAGTTCAAATAAAGATCTGGGGTTTTCCACAAACCACCAACCAACTGACCAATGAACCAACCAATCAACCAACCAATCATGCTTATCAAGGTAACCCCAGTTGGAAAAAAGTAACCCCTGTTGTTTTCATCTGAGGGTTAGTAAGCATGTGGAATACCTCACTGTATTTTCAAAGGAAACTGCAGACAAGGAAAATACCAGGGGTTTCAAGTGCCTTCCAAGCAATTTGAGATGTTTTATTTACACCATGAAGACAGATTTTCCCTGGAGTATTTCTTGTTCCAATAACACTTAAGGACCCTGCTCTTTTGGGCTGCTTCTTGACATGGAAAAATTTTAATGTCACTGCTTTACCTTTAGTTTGGGATTTTGCCTCTTCAGTTAACTGTCTGCTCTACTAGTTGCATCTCGCTGTTTCATCTTGCCTGATGTAACTGTCCAAACCACACTCAAACGCCCTCATTTCAACCTGCATTTTCTCTAAAAAATGCATTTACTGTAGAATATTTTTAAATGTTTTTCATTCCTATTTTGATTTTTCACTTTGCTAAATCCATCAGTAAATGTTTCTTAAGTGTTTGTTGTGTTTAGGCATTGTGCCTATTGCATCAGGAAAAACAAGATGGCATAAAAACTTTCCTCAAGGAGCTTGTTGTCTAATTGAAGATTATTAAGCAAAGGGATGCTTCTCGTGTTTGACCTTTCCTTTCAGTTCCTGTTACCCTCCTTGACTAGGCCCTGTTCACATCACAGTAGCCTCCTAAATTGTCCCCATGCTTGCTGCTGCTGCTGCTGTGTGTGTGTGTGTGTATGTGTGTATGTGCTCAGTTGTGTCCAGCTCTTTGCGATGCCAGGGACTATAACCCACCAGGCTTCTCTGTCCATTGAATTTTCTAGGCAAGAATACTGGAGTGGGTTGCCATTTCCTACTCCAGGGGATCTTCCTGACCCAGGAATTGAACCCATGTCTCTTGCACCTCTTGCATTGGCAGACAGATTCTTTACCACAGCTCCACCTGGGAATCCCATGCTTGCTATTACCCCCAATTAAATTAACCCTAATTCATCTTCTTAAGAAATTTTATTATAGTTATTCTCCCACCATCTTACCCTCTTTCTTCCCCCGCAAAATTTTCAAAGATACTATATTTTTTGATAAGGTTCAATCTCACTAAAGTAAGGTTCAATCTCATTATCTTGGCTCAAAATTTCCCCATTCTCACTTTTTAAATCTGAGTCCTATCCATTTTCAAGTCCTGCTTCATTCAGGTATCTTTTTTCAATTCCCCACTGAGACTGATCTTTCCCTTCAGTTTCTGTACATTATAGCCTACATCACTCATTGACATTTCACTTATATTACCTTGATATGTTTTATGTTTAGGTGGGTTTTTCCCATAAAATTGGCCAAGGAGCCAAAAAACTGAAGCCCTTATCACCCTTTTGGATTGTACATTTATTGAGGGCAGGTCCTGAGCATAGTGCATCGCACACAAGAGATGATTGACGGTTGGTGATAAAGATGATTTTTCCTGATTTCAGGGGATAGGATGGATTATGAAAGATAGCAAAGTAAAGATTCTGCAGGTAGGGAGATGAATTAATGAGGCTTTTATAATAATGTTCAAAAAAAGGTGATGAGGGCTTCAATTTATTGTTTCCTTGGCTCAGAGCCTCATTGTATTACCAGAAGGATTTTAGTGAGATTGAAAAGAAGGGAGGGGAGGACTTTGGGACTGCTGTGATTTTATGTGGGAATGAGGAAGAACTAGGTGACTGAACCTGAACAAGTACAATAATGATAGCATTAACTTGAAAGAGGAAATCAGAGATGGAAGCTGGATTTAGAGGGAAGATGGTGAGTTTGTTTTTAGACATATTGAGTTACGATAACTTGAGTAACTAAGTGAACATGTCTGACAAGCAGTAAGATACTGCTCTCCATTCAATTCAATGCAACAAATATTTACTGAACACCAACCATATGCCAGTCGCTATGCTGGAGATATAGTCAAATAATACACGGTCCCTGGCCTCCAGAGCTCATGTTTGCTCAGGGAAGTCAAATGAATAAATTCCTATAAGGTAGTAAATGATATGATAGAATTATATATAAAGTGTTGTGCGTGCATGCTCAGCTGCTTCAATCGTGTCTGCCTCTTTGCAGCCCTATGGACTGTAGCCCACCAGACTCCTCTGTCCATGGCGTTTCAGAATGCTGGAGTGGGTTGCCGTGCCCTCCTCCAAGGGATTTTCCCAACCTAGGAATTGAACCTGCGTCTCTTGCCTCTCCTGCATTGCAGGCAGATTCTTTACTGCTGAGCCACCAGGGAAGCCGATATAAAGTGCTATGGGAATATAAATAGGGAATCAGTTGTATCCAAGCAGGTGGGAAAAAGTTTCAGAAGTGACAATCTTTGACCTGGGTTTGGGACGATAAGTAGAACTTTGTTCAACAAATAAATAGTGAAATCACTTTCTAAGTGAAAGTATAGTCTTGAGCAAAGGCACAGGACATGGATGTACATGGCCTTCTGGGGGAACATAGTCTGAAAACGCTAAAGAGAATGCAATGACAAAATAAAGATGGATAGTGCAGAAGAGGTAACGATTGTCAGGAGCTGAAGACAGGATTCTGCTACACTAGACTGGAGAGACAGTTTAGTGTGATAGTTAAAGGTATGAACTCTCAGAGGTGGATGCTCTGGGCTCAGATTACATCTCTGCCACTTAGTAGGGCTGGGGCCTTGAGCAAGTCAGTTTCTCTGTGCTCAGGTTTCCTTTTCTGTAAAATGGGGCTAATGGTACCTCCTTTATAGGGTTTTTTTTTCAAGTGAAGCTAGAATTGGTTTTATTAAAAGTAATCAAAATAGTCCCAAATAATATGAAAGTGAAAGTCGCCCAGTCGTGTCCAACTCTTTGCAACCCCATGGACTATAACCTGCCAGGCTCCTCTGTCCATGGAATTCTCCAGGCCACAATACTGGAGTGGGTAGCTGTTACCTTCCCCAGGAGATCTTCCCAACCCAGGTATCAAACCCAGGCCTCCCACACTGTAGGTGGATTCTTTACCAACTGAGCCACCAGGGAAACCCCAAACTTCAGGACACGACTGAGTGACTTTCATTTTCACTTTCAAATAATATGGCATCCATTTAAATAGATCCTTTTAAAGAGATGAAGCACTACCATAGAAAGCTTCTGCTCGTACTTTAATTAAAAGATCCATAGGGTTGTTTTGATGTTTGAGAGAGCTAGTATATAAACTATTCAGGACGGTGCCTGGCATATAGTGAGTTACTCCAAGGTTACTCCAAGGACTGAAATATAAGAAATAAGGCACCACACCACTGTTTACTATACCATCAGCAGCTATAAATAGGAACTGTCTTATGTCTCCAAATAGTCTCTGCACAGATCCAGGGAGCACTAGATGAATCTCCAATTCCCACATGAGTGGGAATTCTTTGAGAGGGTGATATTATCTGCCTTGGAAAGGAAGATCCAATTTAGGAAGGGGTGAGCAGTCTGAGAAAACACATTAGGATGGCCAGAGTGGGACCGTTCATTCAGAATAAATGGAAGCTCTCACTGTGGCACTTCCCCTCTGGCAAGTGAAAATAAACCAAAAGAAGGTTGAAATTCGGCATGCATATTTTATTTCAGTTTAGTAGGAAATAGAAAATTGACCAGTAGGGACCTTAGAGGGTGAGAGAGGAGACAGTGGGGCCTAGTGACAGGTATCTTGCTGGGCTTGGAGTACATAAAGCAGCCCTCTAAAGAGGGCTAGCAGGTGAAAATGCAACCCTACTTTGCTAATGAAGCACATCTGACGACTTCAGTTTTGCTGCTCAAGAAGTCCATTGTCTATGTCTCAGCTTTTTAGAGCTCTACTCGAATGATCCTTGAATGGACTCTTAGAATGATTATGCTTCCCTCTGTGACTGCTGCTGAAATGAAACTGAACCTTATCTGCCCTCCTTGCCAGCCCAGGAGTTTCCCTTGACACATCTTGTTTGAATTCTGTTCTCACCACGTCCCAGCTGGGCAGTCTCGAGCAAGTCACTGAAATTCTCTTAGCCTCAGTTTTCCCATTTGTGAAATGGAAATAAAAATAGCTCCTATATTATAAAGTGGTTATGATAATTATATGAAATAATTTATCTATAAAGTACTTGATACATTGAGTGCTTAAAAGACATAAGTTTCATTCCCCTTTCTTTCCCTTTACATTTAGGCAGCTCAAAGATCCTCTGTGCTTATTTTAGCCCAGCTAGGGACTTCATATCATCTAATGTCTATAGTAGTAGAGATGGGCAGAAGGAGAAGGCAGTACGTGGGAAGACGATGAAGAATGGTGGCTGTTTTTTTCACCCTCCCACCCTGACTTTGCAGTAAGGATATTTTGATGTAGTTAGTATCCACAAGTAGGAAAGGTATTCAGATACTGGACAACCCAAAGTAAGAGATATCTATTAAGACATGATGACAACTGTGTGAAAATACATCTACACAATCATATACTTAATATGAAGATAGAGCTAAACATTCATATGTTTTAAAATTAGAAAGGAACAAGGAAAACTGAAAACATTTTTGTTAGGATGGTAGAAATATGTTGTTGTAAGGTTAACCTTAGTGTTCTTGTACCTATGGAGAGGATCCTCTTTCCCTGATATACTTAAATCTTCGTATCCTCTTTCCAAAAGAACAACAGGAGGACAGGGTGCTAGATTAAAGGGAATTGCACAGTGGGAATAATATGCCCCCATCTCATCTGTCCTTCTGCCCAGCCTTCCATTAATCATCATGATCTACCAGAGGCCAGAGACCTTCCTGTCTGTGGTGCTTCAATGCCCTTGCATCATTAATATCATCATATCTACCCTTCTTCTAGGAGTGGATCTTATGAGGGAGGTACGGAAGAAGTTGTGCATGCTTAGTTGTAAGTCCAAACCTTTGAGAACCTGCAGGGGACAAGGACAGAAATCACTATGTAACACTCTGGACTTTCTTGGCAGGTGAATACCGCTATGCATGAGGCAAAACTTATGGAAGAATGTGACGAATTGGTAGAGATCATCCAGCAGAGGAAGCAAATGATTGCTGTCAAAATCAAAGAGACAAAGGTAAAACAGAGCACTTCAGTGAGACCAAGGCCAAGTTGACTTTCCAAAAGTCCAAGTTTCATTCCAATGATTCCAGTTTAAACTTGGATCATGAAAGCAAGAAGATATGAGAATTTAGGGATAGAAACAAAGAAGAAGCAATCTTTGGCCTATGGCTCTGAATTCAGAAAAGATGATGGCAGTTCTGCAGTGTTGGAAACATTTCATATTGTGACTTGGTTGGTAGTTACATGGGTATATGTATATGCAAATATCATTGAGTTGTACACTTCAGATTTGGTGCTTTACTCTATGTATGGCTTAAGTCAACACAGAAAGAACTGTGGACCAGAATTATGGAAGGATCATGATTGCCATTGTAAGGACTTAGGGTTTAATCTGAAAGGCATAAGGAAACCATTCTGTTCAGTTTCTTATGATGGGAAAAGACTGATAAATATAGCAGAAGTATGCAGGGTAGATCAGAATAGGATGGTACTAAAGTCAGGGAAGCAAGTTATGAGGCTTATTGAATGATTCTTGGTATAAGTTGATGAAGGCCTAACCCAGGAAAGTGGCAGCACAAATGGCAGGGAAGAACATAACAGGCATCGCTAGAAAGGAAATGACGAGAATCATCAACCAATTATATATATATAAAGGATGAATGAAGGATAGAGAGAGAGAAGACTTCCAGGCTTTTAACATGGGAACTGGAGAATTGTGATCAAGAAGGTCAGGTGTGGGCCTTCATGCAGCTATCTGATTTTATGCTTGTTGGTCTGCTGGTTAGTGTAGTGATGATGACCTCATGCTATGTGTACAATGTGAGAAGCTCTGAGAGCCTGGAATGCTAACCATTACTTTGTGCCACAGATATTGAAGTTTCTGAGAACACAGATCTGTGAGCACACAGGTACGCATGAGTGCCTAGAGAGAGAAATATATACATATGAATGTGGATACTCATAAAGAAAAAGGAGGTGTTTTTTATTAAGCATATACATGACAATATATTGACAATAAAATGTCAACAGAGGTGATCTCCAGGTGGTAGCGTTTCTTTTTATACTTTTTATTTTCTAAATTTTCTATAATGACCATGCATTGCTTTTATAATCAAAATAATTAATATGATCAATAAAAGAGGAGGTGAGTAACCTAGAGTGTATGACTGAGTGTGTTGCAGAGTAAGTAAGCGGGTGCAGGGAGGAGTTGGCAAAATAGACATGGAGGGTGGGGGAGAAGGCGAGTGATTAGTTCAGGGACCATGGGATGTTCATAGGTCTTATTTTTAGAATCACTGCAGCAGATCTCCTTCATGTTGTTTTATCATCTTTAATTAAGCACTGGATGTGTTTATCTTGTTTCTCTTTTGCTAATTCTTTAAGGTTATGAAACTAAGAAAGTTGGCACAGCAGGTTGCTAATTGCCGCCAGTGTCTTGAACGGTCAACAGTCCTCATCAACCAAGCTGAGCATATCCTGAAAGAAAATGACCAGGCACGGTTTCTCCAGTCTGCAAAAAATATCGCTGAGAGGTGAGTTCCTTATGGTCTTTCAACATGCCTCCTCTTAGGAAAAGGGACCAGCTTAAAGTCACTTAATTCAGTTCAGTCATGTTTGTAGCCACTGCCACCTGAAGATTTTTCCAGCTGGCTACTTACTAAGCCTCAGTGTGATGGGTAGCCCTGTGGATTTCTGGCGCCCCTTTCTCTGTCTCTGCCACCTCCCAGTTCTTCTTCTTTTTTTTAAATGTTGAAGAATTTCAGTTTTATTCTGTTTTTTTCTAAAGTGATTTTTAAAAAACTTTTTATTTTGTATTGGAGTATAGCCAGTTAACAGTGTTGTGATAGTTTCAGGTGAACATCAAAGTGACTCAGCCATACATATACATGTATCCATTCTCCCCCAAACGTCCCCCCTCCATTCAGACTGCCACATAACATTAAGCAAAGTTCCCTGTGCTATACAGTATGTTCCCAGTTCTTCTAATACACAGCCAACCATGCACCCTAGCAATGCCATAGTTCTATGCTACCTACTCAGGCCTGGAGCTTTCTATGTTGGTGTTGGTTTAGGGGCAGAGAAACTTTTGGCCACATACATAGATGCATGCCCTACCTAAGTCTAGACCATAGCACTAGACTCCCTGGGTTTGAATCTTGCCTCTGACTCTAAACTAGTTGGTTGGTCGTTGGGGAGTCACACAACCTCTCTGAGTCTCATTCTCATTCTCCTATTTGCAATAATAATAGTGCCTATCTCATAAAGTTTTTGTGAGGGTAAAATGAGTTAATATTTATTTATAAAGGTTTAGAATAATGCCCAGCATGTGGACTTTCCTGATGGTCCAGTGGTTAAGAATCTGCCTGCCAATGGAGGGGACATGGACTCAATCCCTGTTCCAGGAAGATTCTACATGCCTCAGGGCAACTGCTGAAGACTGAGCACCCTAGTGCCCATGCCCCACAACAAGAGCAGCGTTAGTCTCTCAGTCGTGTCCAACTGTTTGTGACCGCATGGACTGTAACCCTCCAGGCTCCACCGTCCATGGGATTTTCCAGGTAAGAATACTGGAGTGGATTGCCATTTCCTTCTCCAGGGTATCTTCCTGAACCAGAGATCAAACCAAGGTCTCCCACATTGCAGGCAGACTCTATCGTCTGAGCCACTAGGGGGCTTCCACAAGAGAAGCCACTGCAATTAGAGAGTAGCCCCTGCTCACCACAACTAGAGAAAGCCTGCATGTGGCAACAAAGATCCAGTGCAGCCAATAATAATTAATTAAAAAATAATTCCCAGTACAAAATAAATACTCCGTATTCTTATTATTGGAGAGCAGAAATTGCAGATGAGAGGAGATTGCCATTTCTTGCAGTATTACTATTAGCAATATTTGACTATTTAATTGGGACTTCCCAAGTGGCTCAGTAGTAAAGAATCAGCCTGACAGTGTAAGAGATGCAGGAGATGTGGGTTTGATTCCTGAATTGGGAAGATTCCCTGGAGGAGAAAATGGCAACCCACTGCAGTATTCTTGCCTGAAAAATCCCATGGACAGAGAAGCTTGGCAGGCTCCTCCATAGGGTCATAAGGAGTCAGACATGACTGAGTGAGCACACATACACATTACCTTAATATAAATAACTTTTAAATATTTAAGAAGAATAAATTAGAGGTGAAGAAATTAAAATTATTTCAGGAAGTTTCCTGTAAAGGGAAAGAGAAAAATATGGTGATAACCAGAATGAGTATGAGATAAAGGAAGGTTGTGAATACTTTTTTTTAGATAGCAGAGACATGAATGAGTTTAAAAGTGGATGTGAGGTCAGCTAGAGATGGGCAAAACTGAAGGTATGGAAAAAAGGTATATGGCCAAGTAATGGATGTGGATGTTGGTATGCCCAGCAGTTTGGTATGAGAAATTAGATAATTTATCATTTCATATCTACCCGTCTCTCTCTAAAATAGGAGGCAAAGTCATTTGCTGAGCATGAGCAGGAAGTTAGGGTTCTCTAGCTTTTTGAACATATGGAATACAGTTATAATCATTGCTTTAATGTCTAATTCTAATATCTGGGTCAGTTTCAACTACTTACTTTTTTCTCCTCATTATGGGTTTTATTTTCTTGCCTCTTTGTGTGTCTGTGCTCAGCCTCTTGTGTCCGACTCTTTGCGACCCCATGGACTGTAGCCCACCAGGTTCCTCTGTCCATTGTACGTCTGGTTATTTTCTATTGGATGCTAAACATTGTGAATTTTATCTTATTGGATGCTGTATATTTTTATATTCCTATAAATATTCCTAAACTTTGTTCTGGGACACAGTTAAATTACTTGAAAATAGCTTGTTCCTTTTAGGTCTTGCTTTGAAAATTTGTTAGGTGTGATCAAAGCAGTATTTAGACAGGGGAAGTTTTTCCCCACTACTGAGGCAAGACCCTTCTGAGTACTTTAACAAGTGCCCCATGAATCATGAGATTTTCTGATTTGACCAGTGAGAACATACACTATTCCTGGGCCTGTGTAAGCATTAGTATTTGTCCCCTCTATTTTTTTTTGGATGGCTCTTTCTCTGGCATTGGGCACTTTCCTCCACATGCATGTGTTGATCAGTATTTTGTTGAATACTAGAGGCAAAAACCCTTTCCAGTTCTCAGAATTCTCTCTGTGCATTGTCCTCTCTAAGTCATATGCCCTGAGAACTTCAACCAGCTTCAGTTCAGTTCAGTTCAGTTCAGTCGCTCAGTTGTGTCTGACTCTTTGTGACCCCATGAATCGCAGCACGCCAGGCCTCCCTGTCCATCACCAACTCCCAGAGTTTACTCAAACTCATATCCATCAAGTCGGTGATGCCATCCAGCCATCTCATCCTCTGTCACCGCCTTCTCCTCCTGCCCCCAATACCTCCTAGCATCAGGGTCTTTTCCAATGAGTCAACTCTTTGCATGAGGTAGCCAAAGTATTGGAGTTTCAGCTTCAGCATCAGTCCTTCCAATAAACACCCAGGACTGATCTCCTTTAGGATGGACTGGTTGAATCTCCTTGCAGTCCAAGGGACTCTCAAGAGTCTTCTCCAACACCACAGTTCAAAAGCATCAATTCTTTGGTGCTCAGCTTTCTTTATAGTCCAGCTCTCACATCCATACATGACCACTGGAAAAACCATAGCCTTGAGTAGACGAACCTTTGTTGGCAAAGTAATCTCTCTGCTTTTTAATATGCTGTTTAGGTTGGTCATAACATTCCTTCTAAGGAATAAGTGTCTTTTAATTTCGTGGCTGAAATCACCATCTGCAGTGATTTTGGAGCCCCCCCAAAATAAAGTCTGACACTGTTTCCCCATCTATTTCCCATGAAGTGATGGGACCAGATGCCATGATCTTACTTTTCTGAATGTTGAGCTTTAAGCCAACTTTTTCACTCTCCTCTTTCACTTTCATCAAGAGGCTCTTTAGTTCTTCTTCACTTTCTGCCATAAGGGTGGTATCATCTGCATATCTGAGGTTATTGATATTTCTCCCGGCAATCTTGATTCCAGCTTGTGCTTCTTCCAGCCCAGTGTTTCTCATGATGTACTCTGCATATAAGTTAAATAAGCAGGGTGACAATATACAGCCTTGACGTATTCCTTTTCCTATTTAGAACCAGTCTTTTGGTCCATGTTCAGTTCTAACTGGACCAGTTTAGTCTCCTTGATTTCTCAGCTCTGTGTTCTTAATTAGGGACTCCATCAGATACCACCTGATTGCCCCTTCATGTACTATTTTATTCCCTTAATTTTGCTGGAACAAATTTTCCCTTAGCTTCCTAAGAGAGAGTACAAGGGAAATACATTTTTGAGAATTTATTGTTTAAAAAATATTTTAAATTTATGTTCTAAATTGAAAGATTGGGAAAAAATTTCCTTATAGTTTTGAAAGCCATGGCACCATTGTCTCCTAGCTTCTCCTAGTGTTGAGAAGTCCACTAGTTTTTGATTTCTGATTTTTTTTAATAGTAACGTTTATGGCATCTTTATTCATAATAATTAAACCTGGAAACAAAATGTTGCCAATAGGAGAATGGATAAACAAATTGTGATTTTTTTGTTTGTTTTTATTCTTTTTTTATTATTTTTTCATTTATTTTTATTAGTTGGAGACTAATTACTTTACAATATTGTAGTGGGTTTTGTCATACATTGACATGAATCAGCCATGGTTTTACATGTATTCCCCCTCCCGATCCCCCCTCCCACCTCCCTCTCTACCCGCTCCCTCTGGGTCTTCCCAGTGCACCAGGCCCGAGCACTTGTCTCATGCATCCCACCTGGGCTGGTGATCTGTTTCA
>NC_057419.1:137643761-137843088 GCF_019320065.1 Cervus canadensis | reverse complement strand
TTTCTTGACTTCCTACTTTTGCATTCCAGTCCCCTATAATGAAAAGGACATCTTTTTTGGGTGTTAGTTCTAAAAGGTCTTGTAGGTCTTCACAGAACTGTTCAACTTCAGCTTCTTCAGCGTTACTGGTTGGGTCATAGACTTGGATTACCATGATATTGAATGGTTTGCCTTGGAAACCAATAGAAATCATTCTGTCGTCTTTGAGATTGCATCCAAGTACTGCATTTCGGACTCTTTTGTTGACTATGATGGCTACTCCATTTCTTCTAAGGGGTTCCTGCCCACAGTAGTAGATATAATGGTCATCTGAGTCAAGTTCACCCATTCCAGTTCATCTTAGTTCGCTGATTCCTAGAATGCCAAAGTTCACTCTTGCCGTCTCCTGTTTGACCACTTCCAATTTGCCTTAATTCATGGACCTAACATTCCAGGTTCCTATGCAATATTACTCTTTACATCATTGGATCTTGCTTCTATCACCAGTCACATCCACAACTGGGTGTTGTTTTTGCTTTGGCTCCATCCCTTCATTCTTTCTGGAGTTATTTCTCCACTGATTTCCAATAGCATAATTGGGCACCTACTGACCTGGGGAGTTCATCTTTCAGTGTCTTATCTTTTTGCTTTTTCATACTGTTCATGGGGTTCTCAAGGCAAAAATACTGAAGTGGTTTGCCATTCCCTTCTCCAGTGGACCACATTCTGTCAGACCTCTCCACCATGACCTGTCCATCTTGGGTGGCCCCACACGGCATGGCTTAGTTTCATTGAGTTAGACAAGCTGTGGTCTGTGTGATCAGATTGGCTAGTTGTATCTAATCCATTAGAAAAGGGATACTTGTGGCATTTTTCTCTGACATTGTAAATTATCCATCATTGATATACTGTACAACCTTTGGTCCACTACTGAGTTCATGTGATGGATTGCTTCTGGATAAATCTTGGCTTCCCCAAGCCTATAGTGAGAAGTCATCAAGTTTTGGGAGCAAAAGGTAATGGGGAGGAACCAATGACAGCTCCTTAAACAGAAGGAGAAAATGGAGGATAGTATCAAAGGAATCTCCTGCTAAGATCCCCTTGCCAAAGAACTCAGGAAACTCAGAAGGGGGAGGAGAGGGCAGGGGAGGGAGAGGAACAGCTTACTCACATAGTCTCCATGCTGCCTTCCTGCGAGCCCACACCCCTGCATTCATTTAGAACCAGAGGAGCATTCATTTCTACACGCATGCAGATAAAAAGGTGTCCCAACCCCAGTACACATGCCCACAGGCATAGGAGTCTGCTAAAATGGTAGGACTTGCTGGTACTCTAGCATAGCCTACCCTACACCTCTCAGTCAGTCATGGATTTGAATTCAAGAAGATGCAATATCTTACAGCCCCCTCTGCCAGCTGTATGCAATAGTTCTTGTGGACAAGCCCAGACATGCACAGGCCAAAAGGGGATCTAGAGGGAGAGAGTCACACATTTCTGATCTCTTTTCCTTTTATGTAATTGACAGTGGGAACCTGAGAGGAAATCAATCTCTGTGTGTGCCTAGTGAGCTAAGTTGCTTCAGTCGTATCTGACTATTTGCGACCCTATAGATTGTAGCCCGCCAGGTTCCTCTGTCCATGGGATTCTGCAGGCTAGAATACTGGAGTGGGTAGTCATTTCCTTCTCCAGGGGATCCCCACCAAGGGATTGAACCTGCATCTCCAGGATTGCAGATGATTCTTTACCACTGAGCCACTTGAGAAACCTTAGTCCCAGTCTGGTGCTCTTTCTGCTACTTTATCTCTCTTTCTTTTTTATGAGACTGGTCAATTCTGGGTCCAAAATTCCTACAAAAAATGTAACCCCACACGAAACTCTGGATCTGGAGCTTATTGAATCCTTTAGACTTTCTCTTCATCCTTATTACTGCCCAGTGGCACCCTTATTAACCAATTAAGTAGATGCACAAAGGACAGAGAACTCAACCTACTTGGTTGCCTCATAATGCATCAATTGAGAAAACATTTGTAGATTGCCTACTGTGTGCCACCCATGGTGGGAACACATAAAATGAAAACATGATCTTTGCCCTTGAGGAACTCTCAGTCCAGGTCAGAAAGTCTAGTTATGTACACACAGTAATATACTACAAGGCAGAGGAAGGCAGAAGGGACCATTCAGAACCCAAGGACCATCGATAGTTTTGTCTTGAAGGTAGAGGAGAATCTTTTATCCCTTCAGACTACAGAGTGGAGAAGGATATGTAAAGAAAAGGAGCCAGGATGAGTCTGGGGAAGTAAGAGGGAAGTGGAGAAAGTCCATTTCGACTTGACCTCAATGTTCTCAATAGATGTAGTAAGTGAGGTTGCAGATAGAGAGTGAAGGGGTTTGAGGTTGAGGGCAGCTGGAAAGGGTGGGGAGGAGATGCTGCAGAGGCCATGGCCGGAAGTCTATTGTTAGAAAACTGTGAAGGGCTGCCAAGCAGTTCTGAGGGCTCCACTGACACAAGAGAAGGTACTGTTGTTGGGAAGCTTCCTCAAACAATACTTGGCAGCCCAGCAGTGGGAGTAGGCAAAGCAGGTGGTGGGGTTTTCCAGGGTTGGACGCAGGCACTTACATCAGAATTTCTGGGGGTGAGGGACAGTGCTGGGCCCAAAAGGAGGATGTGAAAGCATTGTTGATCTGGGGGTCCAGGCTGGAGAGCAAGCTGGAGAGGGGCTAGCCATTCCTGAGAAACAAATGATTTCCTAGACAATTTGGACCTTCCTTAAAGTGAGAGGTCCAAACTAGCTATAGATATGAATTTTGCACAGCATGGACTGCTTGATTCAAGGCTGTTGAGACAAGTCTAGAGTCAGGGGGAGCAACCTGGGGATTGAAATGTAAAAAAAAAAAAATCCTCCAAACTGTTAGCAATGTCACGCCACATCTACATGACTTTGTAGCATAGCATCCAACTCAAACAGAGATGGACTAGGCTGATGCAGAGATAATGGTGCCCACGCCCAGGGCAGAGTTACTGGCGTGGGTACGGGGGCAATCAGGTAACTCCCCTGTTCATAGTTCCCTGAGGGCATATTTTGTTCCAGTTCTTGGTTCTCTATACATTCCCACTGCCACAATGTCATTTATGTTTTTGTTATATCTCACTCTGCCAACCCTGACATTGGAAGGACTGATGCTGAAGCTGAACCTGCAATACTTTGGCCACCTGATGCAAACAGCCAACTCATGGGAAAAGTCCCTGATGCTAGAAAGACTGAGGGCAGGAAGAGAAGGGGGCAGCAGAGGATGAGATGGTTGGATGGCATCACAGACTCAATGGACATGAGCTTGAGCAAACTCTGGGAGATGGTGAAGGAGAGAGAAGCCTGGCGTGCTGCAGTCCATGGGGTCGCAAAGAGTCAGACACAACTTAGCGAATGAACAACAACAACACTCAGCCCAATGATTTCCTTAGAGGTAGGAGCAATGAACACACTTGAAACAGCTTAAAAACAGTGATCTGGTTCCCAGAGAAAGCACAGCTAGGGATAAATTAGGAGATGACTTTGAGAGGAGTTCAGGCAGGAAATGAGGGCGGGAGGGAGTGGCAGCTATATAAGAAATCAAAAGGAGCCAAACCTTAGGACCTGGGCGGGGGGAGAGATATGAAAAGGGAGCTGGCCTGTCCAGGGGCCCGGCCTGGGGAGGTTATCTGGGCAAGAGGCACTGTGGCCCCCTTTACTTCTCCATCCATCACTACTGTTTTCGTTCTCTGGTTTTATGAGGCTTTTAAAAGCTTCTAGATCTGGTACTGGCAATCTTTCAGAGAAAGTGAACAGAGAATTCTACAGCGATCAAGTCCCAGTGAAGCCTGTAGCCAAGAGTACCAACAATTGTCCCCTAAAGCTGAGTGGTAAACAGACCTTCAAGTGCTTTCCCCTTCAAGGCTTTGAGTGCTGCAGGTGCTTGGGCCAAAGAACCTAGCAGCTAATCACTTCTCTTGACTTGCTGACTGACAGAGAGAGGTTTCTTTGTTAGTCTAGTTTCAACTAGTCTCCGGAACCCAGGAGAAGGAAAAAAAAATGAGGAGGTGTCAAAGGGGGGTGCGAGAAAGCTCTAGTAAGTCTGTCTGGGAGAGGGAAGCTCTCCCAAAGACAAAATGAAGAAGCGTGATTAGGGGAAAGGTGGGAGGTACAGCCCGGGAGCTGTCAAAGGGCATGGCCGAGGAGGCTGCTCCAGGGCTCAGAGTGTGTGCTCAGTCATGTCTGACTCTGTGGGACCCCGTGGACCGTAGCCCACCAGGCTCCTCTGTCCATGGGATTCTCTAGGCTAGAATACTGGAGTGGGTTGCCATTTCCTCCTCCAGGAGATCTTCCCAATCAGGGATTGAACCCATGTGTCCTGTGTCTCCTGCATTGGCAGGTGGGTTCTTTACCACTGAGTCACCGGGGAAGCCCTCCAGGGCTCAGAGGAATTCTCTTGTTCTTTGAAACACTACTCCTGTGACTGCCCTCTCTTTCCCTTCTAGCTTCTAGCTGCTTTCTTTTGGTTTCTTTAAAACGTGCTCTGATCTGCCTGATGCTGAAAAAATAAACAAAAATCTTTCCTCTGTTGCTCTCACCACTCCATCTCTCCACCACCCTTCCAGAACAAACTTCTTAATAGACATCACTCATTACCTCCACTTCCTGTCCTACCACTTCCCTCACCCCCTGGCCATCTGGGCTGACCAATTCTCTCTTTTTTAAAAAAGAATTATTTATTTATTTGGCTCTGCTGGGTATTAGTTGCCACACACAGGATCTTTAGTTGAGGCCTCTGAATTCTTAGTTGCAACATGTGGGATCTAGTTTCCTGACCAGGGATTGAACCCGGGGTCCCCATATTGGGAGCATGGAGTTTTAGTCACTGGCCTACCAGGGAAGTCCCCCAAGTCTTCTGTCTTGAAAGTCCTCTCTGGAAAGGAACCAGTGATCCCTGCTAAATTCTAATCCCATAGGCCTCCTCTGTAGCTCTTGTCATTGCTAAACACACGTTCACCTTCTGAAACCGTCTTCTTGGCTTTCATTGCTCTATACTCGGGTGAGTCTTTTATCATCTCGCCATCTTCTTCACTGGCCCCTTCCATTATTCCCAAAGGCTCTTGCCTGTCCCATGGTGATTTCATCCACCACCTATAGCTCCTACCACCTCCTCTATAAAGATGAGGCATCACTCTAATTTATTTCTCAGGTCCTGTCAATTTCCCAAGTCATGTCCACAGCACTATTATTGGTCTCCTTAGGGACCAATAACCAAAGCTTATCTCAGTCCCTCATTAGCTCTCCCCTGGATAATGGCAATATCCTCTGGAGTTCTGAGTCCAGTCAGACATTGCTGCAATCTTTCTAACACTCTGGACAGTAATCTTCCTAAGTCTGATCCTATTGCTTCTCTGCTCAAAGCTGTAAATCACTCCCCATTACTTTCACAATGAAGCCCTTACTTCTTAACCAGGCATTGACAGCCCTTCACCATTCAGTTCCCACCTGTTTTTGCAGACTTATTTTCCCACTAAACACCCTTACCTGCCCTAGACTCTAAGCTGATGCTTAAATCCATCCTGTGCCCTCTCTCCACTAGGCTTCCAACCACGTGGTTTCCTCGCCAAAAATACCCTTCTCCTCCAGAACTCTCTACTAAGGTTGTATACATCCTTCAAAGCTCAACTCAAATCTGATCTCTTCCAAAAAGACTTCTCATATTTCTCTTGACTGAGTTCACGTCTTCCTTTTTTAAAAAAACATTTAAAAGTTTTGTTTTAGAATTTAGCTATAGATAGTTGAATTAATCATACCCCTCAGTTCATGGCAAAAATCACATCATTAGCCCATATAAGGCCCTTCCTTTTATTTTTCAATTTTCCTTCCTTCAAATCTCCATTCTCATTCTTGTCCCTTCACAAGAACCCTCTCTAAGGTATTTGCTGTCTGTCCAGGATATCTATTTCAAGGAAATTGCAACCCACTACAGCATTCTTACCTGGAGAATCCTACAGACAGAGGAGCCTGGCGGGCTACAGTCCATGGGGTCGAAAACAGTTGTACATGACTAAGCAACTAAACAAAAACAATCAGGCTATCTATCTCTGTCTATACCTATATCTCATTAGGGACTCAATGGACATTAATTTGAGCAAACTCAAGGAGATAGTGGAGAACAGAGGAGCCTGGTGGGCTACAGTGCATGGAATTGTAAAGAGTCAGTCACGATTTAACAACTGAACAACAATACCTACACCTATGTGTATATCTATATCTATATTAACATCTATGTCTATATTGTATTGTTGGTGTGTGGGTATTTCAGTTCAGTTCAGTTGCCCAGTTGTGTCCGACTCTTTGCGACCCCATGAATTGCAGAACGCCAGGCCTCCCTGTCCATCACCAACTACCGGAGTTTACTCAAACTCATGTCCACTGAGTCGGTGATGCCATCCAGCCATCTCATCCTCTGTCGTCCCCTTCTCCTCCTGCCCACAATCCCTCCCTGCATCAGAGTCTTTTCAAATGAGACAGCTCTTCGCATCAGGTGGCCAAAGTATTGGAGTTTCAGCTTCAGCATCAGTCCTTCCAATGAACACCCAGGACTGATCTCCTTTAGGATGGACTGGTTGGATCTCCTTGCAGTCCAAGGGACTTTCAAGAGTCTTCTCCAACACCACAGTTCAAAAGCATCAATTTTTCGGCGCTCAGCTTTCTTCACAGTCCTACTCTCACATCCATACATGACCACTGGAAAAACCATAGCCTTGACTAGACAGACCTTTGTTGGCAAAGTAATGTCTCTGCTTTTTAATATGATGTCTAGGTTGGTCATAACTTTCCTTCCAAGGAATAAGCATCTATTCATTTCATGGCTGCAGTCACCATCTGCAGTGATTTTGGAGCCCAAAAAAATAAAGTCTGACACTGTTTCCACTGTTTCCCCATCTATTTCCCATGAAATGATAGGACCCGATGCCATGATTTTAGTTTTCTGAATGTTGAGCTTTAAGCCAACTTTTTTACTCTCCTCTTTCACTTTCATCAACAGGCTTTTTAGTTCCTCTTCACTTTCTGCCATAAGGGTGGTGCCATCTGCATATCTGAGGTTATTGATATTTCTCCCAGAAATCTTGATTCCAGCTTGTGCTTCATCCAGCCCACCGTTTCTCATGATGTACTCTGCATATAAGTTAAATAAGCAGGGTGACAATATACAGCCTTGACGTACTCCTTTTGCTATTTGGAACCAGTCTGTTGTTCCTGTCCAGTTCTAACTGTTGCTTCCTGACCTGCATATAGGTTTCTCAAGAGGTGGATCAAGTGGTCTGGTATGCCCATCTCTTTCAGAATTTTCCACAGTTTATTGTGATCCACACAGTCAAAGGCTTTGGCATAGTCAATAAAGCAGAAATAGATGTTTTTCTGGAACTCTCTTGCTTTTTCGATGATGATCCAGGAGATGTTGGGAATTTGATCTGTGGTTCCTCTGCCTTTTCTAAAACCAGCTTGAACATCTGGAAGTTCATGGCTCACGTATTGCTGAAGCCTGGCTTGGAGAATTTTGAGCATTTGTGGGTATTTAATTGATGCAAATATTATTAGGTCATAGATTTTCCATTTCTCATTTTTTTTCATGAGAATGTTTTCAAGATCTATAATAGAAATTGCACAACTCCTTTACTTTTCCTGAACCTTGTTAGTATGCATAGAATGCATTTGCCTGGCTTTAAAAAATTTTTGTTTTATATTGGACTATAGTTAATTTTGCCTGGCTTTATAGGAATATTCCCTCACTGATGGACAACCTTGTTGTTGTTGTTCAGTCACTAAGTCCTGTCCAGCTGTTAGTCATCCCAATGGACTGCAGCATGCCAGGCTTCCCTGTCCTTCACTGTCTCTCTGAGTTTGCTCAAACTCATGTCCATTGAGTCAGTTATGCCATCTAACCATCTCATTCTTTGTTGTCCCCTTCTCATCCTGCCCTCAATCTTTCCCAGCATCAGGGTCTTTTCCAATGAGTTGGCTCTTTGCATCAGGTGGCCAAAGTATTGGAACTTCAGTATTAGTCCTTCCAATGAATATTGAGGGTTGATTTCCTTTAGGATTGACTGGTTTGATCTTCTTGCTGTCCAAGGAACTCTCAAGAGTCTTCTCTAGCCCCACAGTTCAAAAGCATAAATTGCCTCCAATCTCTTACACAATTGATTTTTTGAAAAACAAATGATTATATGATAAATATCTTCATAAGGGTTTCATTTTAGAACTATGGAGAGGTTCCCCAGGATATATACTCAGGGGTGAGGTTGCTGGGTTGTTGGAATATATATATAGTTACTATCAAAAGACGTCATCACATTGCTTTTCAAAAAATGATCCCAGTTTACACTTCCACCAGCAATACACAGGAATTCCTCTTTTCCCCCACGTGCTCACAAACACTTAGTGTTATCTGACTTTTTGATTTCTGTCAATTGGATGAGTATATTTTGATTTTTCACTGTTATTTTAATTTGAATTTCTCTGAATATTAGCAAGGTGAATTATCTGTTTATATGCCTATTAGCCACTCTAGTTTTCCCTTCTGTGAGTTGTCTATCTTGTGAATGTACTTTGTGCATTTTACCTATTGTGTTTTCCACCTTTTTCCTGTTAACTTAGAAAGTCCCCTGGACATTCTAGATATCAATGCTTTGCCAGTTTTAGACGTTGCAAATATCTTCAAGTCTATCATCTGTCTGTTGATTTTGTCTATGGTATCATTTCACTGGAATTGATAGTCTTGGGTTTGATGTAGTAGAAGCCATGACTTTTTTACCTTATGTTTTGGACTTTGTGGTCTTATTTATGAACTCCTACATCATTTCAAACTATAAAGAAATTCTATGTTTATAGTTTTACCTTTCACATTTAGGCTTTGAATCCACCTGGAAGTCACCGTGGTCAGTGATACACAGTAGTGATACAACTTGATTTTTCTCCTTATAGAAAAGTGCTTCTCAATCTTTCCTATGTCATGGCATAGAGAGATTATGATAGTATGTGCTCAGCATAATGTGGTAAACAGATGGAGCTGCTCACAGCCAGAGGTGGAAGCCACTAGAGCCCTGGCCCCTTTAGCTCTACATCCCTAAAATCCATTTTGTAGCTTTCAGAATGACACCCGATTGGGAAGTTTTGCCACATGGTGACCCACTCCTTCCAATACTCAACAGTCCATTCTTTCCTTGCTGTGAAATTGCATTGAACTTATTATCATCTATTTCTATGCTCTATGTTCTAGTCTTATGCTTTATTTGCCTTCTACTATATCAGTCCTATAGTTTATGATGATGATGATGATAATGCTTTGAACCATGTCTCAAAGTGTAGAAGGGCAAGTCTCTTATCTATTCTTTTTCAGAATTGACTCAGATGTTCATAGACATTTATTCTTCTATATACACTTTAGAATAAGTTTTTTCAAGTTCCCTAAGATATCCTGCTGGTATTTTGATGCCAGCAGGATATGGCATTGAATTGACAGGTTAAGGGAAAATTGACATCTTTACAATGATAAGTCATCCATCTGCCAACATGGTATATATACCACCATTTATTCAGATCATTATGTCTAATAATGGAATTAAAAAAATTTTATCTGAAAATGTTCAATATACTTTCATTAGGTGAATTACTAACAAAAAGATGTTACAGGTTTTCTTTTTTGTTGTTGTTACTGTGAATGGTAATTTTCCATACAGAAATTTGTACCTCTATTGTATATTTGGAGTGTGTGTTGAACTATTAGCAGAATTCTATGTACGAGGGTCAGTTTTCGTAACCGGGTTTGGAGCATCTAAAGATGGGCCTGTGCTTCACCTCTTTTTCCACTACTGTGCTTTGCCATAGAAGGTGCTCACTTAACATTGGTTGAACTGAATTGAGGGGTCTGTGAAGTACTTCAGAATGTTTTGGAAATTACTATCCACATAATTTTCTGATAAAAATGCCATGTGATTCTCATTTAAAAATAAACAGTCATGTTACTTCAAATTAGATGTTGGAGGAAACAAAGGGAAGGAGGAAAAAGGAATTACTAATCATTGTACAGTTTTGGCTTTTGAATCATGTTAATATTTTCCATATGGGCTTCCAGGTGGCACAGTGGTAAAGAATCCACCTGCCAATGCAAGAGATGCAAGAGACCCAGGTTTGACCCCTGGGTGGGGAAGATCCCCTGGAGGAGGAAATTACAACCCACTCTAGTATTCTTGTCTAGGAAATCCCATGGACAGAGGAGGCTGGTGGGCTATAGTCCATGGGGTTGCAAAGAGTCAGACAGGACTGAGCAGGAGAACATACACAAGTTATATTAAATTATGAAAGGTGGAGGGGGAAGGATCTCTGAAATTGAATAGAAACAAAAACAAATGAGCAATTGTGGTGGGTAATAACTGGGAGGGATATATGGGAGACTTCTGGGGTAATGATGTTTTATATCTTGATCTGATTGTTAACATGGGTATGTTAACTCTGTAAAAATTCTTTGTGCTGTATACTTATGATTTGGCTACATTGTAAATTATGCATAATTTAAAAGTTTGTTGTAGTATATATAATTTAAAAGCTGTAAAAAATAAAAATGAGACATGATAGGAAATTCACATGTAATAAAAATGCATATAAAACACAATATAGTATTTGCACATAAATAAAAACACTCAGAATTCATTGTATGTCAGGCCTGTGCTATGTACTTCATAAGGATGGTCTCATTTAATGCTTAGAAAAGTCATAAGAAAGAGGTACTATTTTCATACACACTTTGTATATAAGGAAGATGAGGCAAACAGAGGTTAAATAACTAGCCACAATCATACAGTTGGAAAGTGGGAGAAGCCCTATTCAAATTCAAGCTTCCGCCCTCTTAACTATTAATATTATGCTGAACTGATATTCAGTAAACAGTACTATTGGAGAAGGCAATGGCAACCCACTCCAGTATTCTTGCCTGGAAAATCCCATGGATGGAGGAGCCTGGTAGGCTGCAGTCCATGTGGTCGCTGAGTCGGACATGACTGAGCAGCTTCATTTTCACTTTTCACTTTCATGCATTGGAGAAGGAAATGACAACCCACTCCAGGGTTCTTGCCTGGAGAATCCCAGGGATGGCGGAGCCTGGTGGGCTGCCATCTATGGGGTTGCACAGAGTTAGACATGACTGACGTGACTTAGCAGCAGCAGCAGCAAACAGTACTATTAAGAGCCCTGTGAGATACCTAGATGTAATGGATTAACTTTTTACAGCTTAAAGTCCTGAAGGAAAACACTCCCTGACCAAGTCATTTGCAGAGGGCAGTATCATGGTGAGGGGTGCCATCATTTCTAAGAGGCTTCACCTGAAAGCTCTGGAGAAAAGGGTTCTTGCTCTTGTTGTCTTCTGTCATATTGTCCTACCGGTATTTCCTACATCCTTTCCAAAATGATGGGTTAGACTAGAATCAAATATTTTTAATAACCTTTTTTTGGGGGAATATCTTAGAGTTATAGAGAAGTTGCCAGGGTAGCACAGAAGAACTATACAAAAAAGATCTTCATGTCCCAGATAATCACGATGGTGTGATCACATCCTGGAATGTGAAGTCAAGTGGGCCTTAGGAACTATCACTATGAACAAAGCTAGTAGAGGTGATGGAATTCCAGTTGAGCTATTTCAAATCCTAAAAGATGATGCTGTGATTGTGCTGCACTCAATATGACAGCAAATTTGGAAAACTCAGCAGTGGCCACAGGAAGAGAAAAGGTCAGTTTCCATCCCAATCCCAAAGAAAGGCAATGCCAAAGAATGATCAAACTACTGCACAATTGCACTCATCTCACACGCTAGTAAAGTAATGCTCAAAATTCTCCAAGTTAGGCTTCAGCAATATGTGAGCCATGAACTTCCAGATGTTCAAGCTGGTTTTAGAAAAGGCAGAGGAACCACAGATCAAATTCCCAACATCTCCTGGATCATCGAAAAAGCAAGAGAGTTCCAGAAAAACATCTACTTCTGCTTTATTGACTATGCCAAAGCCTTTGACTGTGTGGATCACAATAAACTGTGGAAAATTCTGAAAGAGATGGGCATACCAGACCACTTGATCCACCTCTTGAGAAATCTATATGCAGGTCAGGAAGCAACAGTTAGAACTGGGCATGGAACAACAGACTGGTTCCAAATAGGAAAAGGAGTACGTCAAGGCTGTATATTGTCACCCTGCTTATTTAACTTATATGCAGAGTACATCATGAGAAACGGTGGGCTGGATGAAGCACATGCTGGAATCAAGATTTCTGGGAGAAATACCAATAACCTCAGATATGCAGATGACACCACCCTTATGGCAGAAAGTGAAGAAGAACTAAAGAGCCTGTTGATGAAAGTGAAAGAGGAGAGTGAAAAAGTTGGCTTAAAGCTCAACATTCAGAAAACTAAGATCATGGCATCAGGTCCCATCACTTCATGGGAAATAGATGGGGAAACAGTGGAAACCATGGCTGACTTTATTTTTTGGGGCTTCAAAATCACTGCAGATGGTGATTACAGCCATGAAATTAAAAGACGCTTATTCCTTGGAAGGAAAGTTATGACCAGCCTAGATAGCATATTAAAAAGCGGAGACATTACTTTGGCAACAAAGGTCCTTCTAGTCAAGGCTATGATTTTTCCAGTAGTCAGTGAGAGTTGGACTATAAAGAAAGCTGAGCGCAGAATTGATGCTTTTGAACTGTGGTGTTGGAGAAGACTTTTGAGAGTCCCTTGGACTGCAAGGAGATCCAACCAGTCCATCCTAAAGGAGATCAGTCCTGGGTGTTCATTGGAAGGACTGATGCTGAAGCTGAAACTCCAATACTTTGGCCACCTGATGCGAAGAGCTGACTCATTTGAAAAGACCCTGATGCTGGGAAAGATTGAAGGCAGGAGGAGACGGGGACGACAGAGGATGAGATGGTTAGATAGTATCACCGACTCAATGGACATGAGTTTGGGTAAACTCTGGGAGTTGGTGATGGACAGGGAGGCCTGGTGTGCTGTGGTTCATGGGGTCACAAAGAGTCGGACACGACTGAACAACTGAACTGAACTGCCAGGGTAGCAGAGAGTTCTCATATATCCCATACCCCCAACACCTGATGTCCCCTAACATTCAGATCTTACATAACTATTGTACATTTATCAAAACCAAGAAATTAACATTGGTATGAGTCATTTCCATCTCCATACTTAATGCAGATTTCATCAGTTTTTATCCTAGGCCCTTTTTCTGTTCTAGGGTCAAAACCAAGGTGCATCACTGCATTTAGTAAAATGCATTATCTTTTTAAATTGTGGTAAAATGCATGACATCTCAACCAATTTTGTGTTCAGTCCTGTGGCATTAAGTACATTCATATTGCTGTGCCAAAATCACAACCATCCATTTCTAGAACTTTTTCATCTTCCCCCACTGAAGCCAGTGAAACACAGTTTTTACAACAACAAAGAAAACCTATAGCCCAGAGTAGCTGGCACCAAAGAACACTTACCACCATGCAATTAACAAATAGGTTGTAACAAGATCAGGCAAAATGGTTGATTTACATGGAAACCATGGAAATAGCTAAGTATGAGCAGTATGTATAGGAAACATCTAGATTGGGTTAGTGGTAAACCCTCTTAATAAACAAAAACTTGGGTGATAATAAGCTAAGGAAGCCATTTGGATGAAATTCACAGCCTGAAAATAAACAGACTGCAAAGGATTTTGAGACAAGATAATTCTGTGAAACTGATTCACAAGCAAAACATCACCAGGAAGAAAAAGGGGACCACACACCCTCCCCTGTTTTCAGAAGAGAACCTAAAAACCAGTCACTTCAGTCACATCATTGGCAGTTACCCAACAACACACATGGCACCTGAGTGGTCAGACCCCTGGCAAACAACCCTGGCAGAGCAATTGTCAGAAGACTGCCCAGTCAAGCACCTGGTATTGGGGATGATCCTATAGTTCATATAGGGCTCATATAGTTATTGTTGCAATAATCTGACTACATAAGGAAGGAGGAAGATTCTCTAGAGTAAAAAAGTATTAGACACCCTCAGTCAGAGCTTCTCAAAATGTACCATGCATGTGGATTACCTGGGCATCCTGTTAAAATTCAGGTTCTAGTTCTGGAGGTCAGGGGTGAGACCCAAGATGCTTGTTTTCTAACAAGCTCCCAGGTGATGCTGAGGCTGCTAATCTGTGGGCTGCAGTTTGAGTAGCGAGGCTCTAAATTTGTAGTTCTCAGCTTGGCTGTATCCTGGAATCACCTGGAGAGCTTTACCAACTACTGATGTCTGGGTCTCATTCCCAAAGAGTCTGATCTAATTAATTCGTTTAGGGTTTCCAGTGGACTGAATTGTGTCCCCCTAAAATATTCTTTAGAAGGGCTGATGCTGAAATTGAAGCTGCAATACTTTGGCCACCTGATGCAAAAGAGCTGACTCATTGGAAAAGACCCTGATACTGGGAAAGATTGAGGGCAAGAGGAGAAGGGGGCGATGGAAGATGAGATGGTTGGATGACATCGTTGACTCAATGGACAGGAGTTTAAGCAAACTCAGGGAGATAGTGAAGGACAGGGAATTCTGGCGTGTTGCAGCCCATGGGGTTGCAAAGAGTCGGACATGACTGAGTGACTGAACAAAAATTTATAATGAAGGTTACTGCCCCCGCTACCATGACCAAATTGAAGAAAGAGTCTTAAGGAGGTGATTAAGGTTAAATGAGGCCATAAGGGTGGAGCCCTGATCAGAAAGAACCGGTGCCCTTATCAGAAGAGGAGACATCAGCATTCTCTTTCCACCACATGAGACACACTGAGAAGGTAGCCATCTGCAAGCCAGGGTGAGAGCTCTTGCCAAAATTCGACCATGCTGGCACCCTGATCTTGGATTTCCAGCCTCTAGAACTGTAATCAAATAAATTTCTGTTGTCAAAACCGCCCAGTATATTTTGTTATGATAGCCTATGCTAGGCAGGGTGTGGCTTGGGCACTGGGAGTTTAAAAAGCTCTCCATGTGATTCTAATGTGCAGCCAAAGCTGGGAGCCTCTGCTTTACATAGTAGTTGAAGTGAATGCAGCGTCAAAGTTGCATCACCCTTGTACCAGTGTGAACACAAAAGCTTCTGCATGTGTTTGGAGAAACATTAACCTGCATCACAGCTTTATTGCAGGATAGACAGGAGTCTCCTTCCTGCTCAAACAGCTTAGTCCTATCCATCAAAGACTTGAAAGTTGGGGCAGCTTATGCAACATTTAATGAAATGACAGCTGTTGTATTTTCTCTTTTGGTTATCTTCAGAAAGGCTGTGGACAATGTTATGATCTGTATTTTGGACTGTTTGTGGACTTAACTAAGACATACGATCCCCTTGTCTGAGTGGGCATAGGGAAAGCCCTGTGAAGAATGGGCTCTTCAGATGTGTTCATCAACATTTTTTGCTTCCGTCACGGGAAAATGAAAGACGAGTTATCAAACTCTCTTCTCTGATTACACAAACAAGGCTCCATTGCTGCAATGTGTTATGCAGTGTTCGCTTTTAAGCAACCATCTCAGAGTTGTCAACATTGAGTTTGGTCAGCAAAGATTTAATTCAAAAGAATTTTACAGCAAAATTAAATGGCTGAGAGGCTCAAAATCTCTCAGTGGTCATCTCTCTGTGCATCATTGGCCACTGATCATAAAAACATGCAACTGGGGATTTCCCTCATGGCCCAGTGGCTAAGACTCCTCCCTTCCAATGCAGGGGGCCCAGGTTCGATCCTTGATCAGGGAACTAGATTCCATATCCCACAACTAAGACCCGGTGCAGCCAAATAAGTAAATACATAAAAATAAATATTAAAAAGTACATGCTACAGTGAGTTCAGTTGCTTGGGCTCTGCTTCTCTTTGAGCCTCCCAGTAATGCCACAATTCCCAAGTGCCAGACCCAGCGTGCCTGGAAACACATACCTAAGTGCCTGACTTACTGAATGGCAAAGCTGTTGACCAACTGATCTACAGGGCAGTCCCTAAACGTGTAACTTGCACTGGATTGTTCTGAGGGTTTAATGAGAATCTTGTACTTGTGGGGAAGTGCTTTGAAGAAGGATTCAGTACTAGGTGACTATGATCAGACCATAGTGATTAGTTCACATAAATGTGTTTGCTGAAGTGCTTGGGATGAGTAAACTGCAGGCTGGTTCAACTCCACTAACCAACACTCCTTTCCAACATGCAGATCATCAAGAAATAATAATGAAAGTTCCTAATGGCTTCCCTGAGTTCACTCTTTTTTGCTTGTTCACTCCAAGCACCCAGCCAAAAAAGAGCCAGTTCAGATAGCCATGGAGTTGGGTTTTGACCCACAGCAAAGAGACATCTGTTTTCTGTTTAGACATCATTTTGGGTGTCCCCTTGGGCACATTAGCAGAGTTAAAGAAAAAGACATTCCTGGTGACCATCACATGCTGCAAAATACAAGACCCTCACAAAATTTCTCCCAACCTACTTGGAAGTAGGGTTTTCTTTTTTAAATGATCAGAGAGAGAAGCTTGCAGGGGGTAAAATCACTCCATCAGGTACACGTGACAAGACAATAAAGAAACTCACAAACTTTCCCAACTAGCTTCAAAGATTATTTTCAGGGTGTGCCCGCACGTGTGTGTGTGTGTGTGTGTGTGTGTGTGTGTGCACGCGCGCGCGTGCCCAGGTACATACATGAACAGGTCAGTCCAATAACACTCCAAAAGCCTTGGTCCAAGAAACCTTTGCCAGTCTGCATTTTGCTCTTCCCTACCTGCAGACTCTTTCAACAGAAGGCTCACTGCTGTGAGATGTTTCCTTGCCATTAATTAGCTTAATTAAATGGTGTACTGAGCAAAGGGAACATCCTGTTATTGTAAGCATTCACAGGAGCCCCACAGAAGGAACTCCAGGCCCAGTGGATGAGAATGAAAAGCTGTAAATGCCAGAACCTTCTCCCACCCAACCCCGAAAAGCTGTGGCTTACTGGTCATTGTCTTCTGCATTTAGCAAAGCAAAACGCTCCAAACTGCTGAGCTCAGGGTGAAAGTTACCATCTGCCCTAGTCAAACAGAGAGGACAGAGGGCTGTCTATTAAATTAGCTTTTGTGGTCATCTGCACATAAGCCATCTCAAAAGAGGGCACCGGCTACACATTTCAATATGTAGATGGTATTAGTGAGCAAGCCTTGCACCCACATTGTCAGACCACTCAAGATGGCTGTTCTCTTGCTCTCTGTACATCCCCTGCTCGACCACACCCACACCCTACTCACAGGAACATGCTTGCCCCCTGACCGGCTAGTGATTGTTCTAATTCTTAGGCTCAAAAGGCTCCACCTGCTATTTTATTAAAGGGAAACATAATAACCTTGTGATGGTTGTTAACCTGGGGCTGTGCCCTGGCTGCTGATTTCCCTGGTAACTGATGAGCCAACCTGATATACATGCACACATGCTCAGTTGTGTCTGACTCTGTAGCCCACCAGGGTCCTCTGTCCATGGAATTTTCCAGGCAAGAATACTGGAGTGGGTTGCTATTTCCTACTCCAGGGGATCTTCCTGACCCAGGGATCATACTCATGTCTCTTGTGTCTCCTGCATTGGCAGGCAGACTCTTTACCACTGCGCCACCTGGGAAGCCAATCTGACATAACTCCCCCTATAAACGGTAGCTGACTTCTCCCCCAGGAGCCAAGATGGTTACCATGTCTTGCTTGCTATCCACAATGGGCGTGTCACTCCAGGCCCTTTTGCTGAGGACGTGTAAGGTCCCTTACCCAACAAACCATTGACATCTCTGTTGCTGTCTCCAGGCTCTTTCTTTGGTCTTGAGGCTGAATAACTATAAGGCTTACAGGCCTGTGGGGTGCAGCCCAACACACTCTGTCCTCAAAAGGCAGATTTTAGCAGAGGGTACCTTGACTCCTGTCACCTGGACCCAGCACTGGTCCCAGTAACCTGAAGAGGGAATTCAAACTCCACAGACTAGTAAAGTTCTGGGCTGCAACTCAAATGTATTCTACATTTCTCAGCAAGCAAAGGGCTGGCTGAAGATGTTAGAACTGAGAGGTCAGTGTAATCTTTCAACAGAGACTCAAACCAACATTTTAATGGACTGCATAGAATCAGCCAAGAGATAAACATTGTCAAACCCAAGCTGCTGCTATCACTACTCGTTGCTCCTCTGTTTCCATGGTGCTGATCACTTTGGTGCTTCTGAACAACACGGGGAAAGAATTTTCCTCCGTTTGCTATCTCAAAAGAGGTCTGGGACTGCTAACTGTTTTCATCTCCATTTTCATTTCTTTCATGTATGATTGAGTCAGATAGAACTGGGCTGGAATTTCAGCTGTGTCACTTCCTAGCACCTATTATCTGTGTGATCCCGGGCAGATAACCTCCCAGTGTCTTACTTCTCTTTGAATTGAGGTTAATGATAGAACCTACTTGTCTGGGTTGGTGCAAGGATTAGATGAGATAATCCATTTGAAACAGTTAAAGTTCTTGGCTGTGAGCAGAAGTCAAGTTTGTGTTTACTAAGCAAAAAAAAAAAAAAGGAGGGAGGTGATTTACTGGAAAGATGCAAAGAAGGAGATGGCGAATTTTCTGTAAAGGGCCAGGTAGTAAATATTTTAGGCTTTATGGGCTGTATGGTGTTGCAACTCTTCAACCCTGGCACAGAGCAGCCAAAGCAGCAAGTATATACATGTGCACGGCTGTGTGCCAGTAAATCTTTATTTGAAAAAAAAAAAGGTAATGGGCCAGATTTGTAGTTTGACAATCTGTGATATAGAGACTTCTGGGATAGATGGAAGGGTGGATAAGACTTTGGAACCTCAGTAGCAGGAACAGTCTGATCAAGGTAACATAGCCACAGCCACGGGCCACCATTGTGGTTGAATTCTGTCTCTTCATCTTAGCTTCAGCTGCTCCAGACTGAAAGTTGCAGGGAAAGCAGCCTATTCACCTGGCATAAGTCTTGTGCCCATCTCCTAGCTACCCAGAACAGGTAAAGAAAGTATCTGGTCTCCTTTGGCTTCAACAGTAAGGGGTAAAGCCCTACTCTACAACAAGACTCATGCAATGGGGAATTCTTTCCAGCTAGAAATGGCATTTGGGTGCTGAGTGATTTTTTTTTTATCTTTTGCCTAATTTTAACTTTTTACTTTGTATTGGGATATAGCTGATTAACAATGTTTTGATAGTTCCAGGTGAAGAGCCAAAGGGACTCAGCCATACATATACATGTATCCATTTCCCCCCCTCCCAAACTCTCCTCCCATCCAGACTGCCACATAACATTGAGCAGAGTTCCATGTGCTAGACAGTAGGTCCTTGTTGGTTATCCATTTTAAATATGAGTGCTGAGTGATTTTTTTTTTTTACTTTATTTTTTAAATTTTTTTTCTGTTTTTAAAACCTTTTCACTTTTTTTTATTATTATTATTATTTTTTTTTCCAGTGGGTTTGTCATACATTGATATGAATCAGCCATGGATTTACATGTATTCCCAATCCCGATCCCCCCTCCCATCTCCCTCTCCACCCGATTCCTCTGGGTCTTCCCAGTGCACCAGGCCGGAGCACTTGTCTCATGCATCCCACCTGGGCTGGTGATCTGTTTCACCATAGATAGTATACATGCTGTTCTTTTGAAACATCCCACCCTCACCTTCTCCCACAGAGTTCAAAAGTCTGTTCTGTATTTCTGTGTCTCTTTTTCTGTTTTGCATATAGGGTTATCGTTACCATCTTTCTAAATTCCATATATATGTGTTAGTATGCTGTAATGTTCTTTATCTTTCTGGCTTACTTCACTCTGTAAAATGGGCTCCAGCTTCATCCATCTCATTAGGACTGGTTCAAATGAATTCTTTTTAATGGCTGAGTAATATTCCATGGTGTATATGTACCACAGCTTCCTTATCCATTCATCTGCTGATGGGCATCTAGGTTGCTTCCATGTCCTGGCTATTATAAACAGTGCTGTGATGAACACTGGGGTGCACGTGTCTCTTTCAGATCTGGTTTCCTCAGTGTGTATGCCCAGAAGTGGGATTGCTGGGTCATATGGCAGTTCTACTGAGTGATTTTTAAAATGACATATTCACTATGGCCCATAAAGTGTTTGGTGCAGTGCCTTGCATGTTGAAAGCTCTTGGTGGTATTTGCTATGCTTCTGTTGCTGCTGCTTTTATTGTTATCAGAGCACTGGCATAATGTCTGATCCATGGGGGTACTCCGTATGTGTTAGTCCTTTCCTCTTCTCCTCTCCCTCGTGAACTTTCCCATCACTCACTCCCCAACCCTCACTCTTGAGAGGCCACATGGACTAGTGCTCAGGGGGAGAGATTCTGTAGCCCGCTGGAGTTTGTATCCTTATTGATACCTGCTAGCTGTGTGACTATGGGGCAAGCTGCTTTATTTCAGTTTTCTACTTATAAAATGGAATGAAGATAGTAATAACCCTTGCCTCATGGAGGCTGTCATAAAGATTAGCTGAGTCAACGTGTGTAAAGTGCTTAGAAAGTGATTTGTTTGTGCATGTGCCCAGTCGTGTCTGATCTTTACGACCCCATGGACTATAGACTGCCAGGCTCCTCTGTCCATGGGATTCTCCAGGCCAGAATACTGGAGCGGGTTGCCATGCCATCCTCCAGGGGATCTTCCCAACCCAGGGATTGAGTCTCTTATATCTCCTGCATTGTGGGCGAATTCTTTACTGTTGAGCCACCAGGGATGCCCTTACCTTATGCATGATGACCAAATTCAATGACAAGATTAAAGTCTACAGGCTGTTGTTATATACTCAAAAGTCTTCAGTACCTTTCTCCACCCATGGAAGGGGTTCTTAAACTGGGGTCTAAGAATGGGCTTCAGAGTGTCCATCACCTGCCCCATCCTTCTTGAAATTAACTGTAGAAAAAGCTTAAGCATCTGTACATGGATTTCTGAGGAAAGAAGATATGTAGATTTCATCTGAGTCTTAAAGGGCTCTGTGGTCCCAAAATGTTTAACTGATGCTCTAAGGCAGTGGTATCCAGAGTGGAGGCACTGGCACCCCAGGGGGAACACAAGATGATTCTTTGGGGTATGAAAAGGAAATATTAGAACTTTTAAAATTCTATTACATCATCCTGTATAATTTTCTTTATGCTTTATAAAGAACTAGTGCATTCATGTGGGGCTTCCCAGCTGGCTCAATCATGGCTCTCCTGCTAATGCAGGAGATGTGGGTTCAATCTCTGGGTCAGGAAGATCCCTGGAGAAGGAAATGACAACCCACTCCAGTATTCTTACCTGAGAATCACCATGGGCAGAGGAGCCTGGCGGGCTACAGTCCATGGGGTTGCAAAGAGTTGGACACGACTTAGTGACTAAACAACAAAAGTGCATTAGTGTATGTATACACTTTAAAGTAAATATACATATGACAGAGGATCCTGGTAGGGTACAGTCCATAGAGTTGCAAAGAGTCGGACACTGCTGAAGTGACTTAGCATGCACGTATAGATATATACGTGCATGCTAAGTCATGCTAACCCAATGACTTACGTAGAACTGGGAGACTGAGAGAATCAACCAGTGCCCCTGCATGCTAAGTCATGTATATATATTAATATATATAATATATACATGTTATATATAATAATATATATATTATATATATCTTAGGGATATGCTAAGATATTTCTCTGAGAGGAAAGTATGATCAAAAATGTTTTGAAGATATTGCTGTGAAGGATCAAATCAAGATTCCTCTGCTCTTTGCTCTCTGGTCTGAAGCTGTTTTTACTACCCTTATCTCTTTCACTAAACCCCTCCACATTTATTGATAAGCTCATTCCCACCTCTGGACCTTGATTCATGTAATTCTCTTTGCACAGATGGCCCTCTTCCTTCTTCTCTTCATATTAAAATTATATGCCTTTCTTCAAGGCCCAGGAAAAGTCTCACCTCCATCAAGAAGCCTCTCCTGACTAATCCATCTGTTACATCACTGCAAAACTCTATCTGGAGCACTAACTATGTCACTTAGTACGTGGTTCTTAAATGTATACACTGCAGATTTTATTGACTTATCTCCAACACTCAGAAAGCAAGCCCATTAAAGGAAGACGATGGAAATGTTTTCCATACTGTCGCAGTGTCCCCAACCTTTTTGTCACCAGGGACTGGTTTCGTGGAAGACAACTGTTCCACGGACCCAGAGGCAGAGGATGGTTTCAGGATGTTTCAAGTGTGTTACATTTATTGTACAGTTTATTTCTAATCTAATGCCATCACTGATCTGACAGGAGATACAGGTTCAGGACCCTTGCTCCATGACCTAGGACAGTGCTAGAACACTTAATACAGATTTGCTGAAAAGAGTAACAAACTGCTTGAGATGCACTGGGATATAGAGTCCTCTGATGATTTTACCAGTGATAAAGCTATTGGTTGGCAGATAGGTGAACTCATACAAAGCAGGGCGTCTTTAGTGCTTCCTGATGATGATCTAGGAACCAGCTATCAAAGGGTAAAAAGCCCAAGCAAACAAAATCCTCTCCAGTCACCCTAGAGAGCTTTACACTTTCAGTCCATATCGCCAGGGGGTCCCAATTTTCTCTTGAGGCTAATTTGATAAATGCATTTGGGAGAAAAGTATTAATGACTGATAATGTATTTAATGCCTGATCCCATCTCAGATAATGGCTGCACTTAGAGACCCTTCAATGGAGAGGTGAGGGATTGTCAGTGTAGGTATTAACAGAATTGGTTAGGGAGATCTAGTCTTGGTATTTCATCATGTCCTTCACCTCACACCCCAAAAATGAATAGGGCAAAAAGTAAAAATTGGGGCATTAGGATTTTTCACCACACAATGAGGCAAAGTGCACAAGGTCACAGTAGGCACTAGAGTCCTGTTCTTTGCCTTCCTCTGCAGTGCTTTCTGCCTTCCATGACACTCCACCTCCTCCCTTTCTGGAGCCTTCAGTGTATATATAACGTACAGTTCATGATTAAAATGCCCTCCACTGCACAGTTCAATGTAGGTTGTGGTGACATGAAAAACATGCCACTTGAAGTATCAATACTTCAAATCCAAACAACTCTAAATTCGAGGCTATGTTTATTGCAATGGGTCAACTATCCCCAGGCTGTGGAACTGCGTGAATGAAACTCCAGGAGTACAGAATGCCATCCCACTCCCATCTCTGTTCAGCAGGAAGTCCGGAGGATCTGAGAGAGAGCGCCAGCTGGCCAAGCCAGGAAACTGTAAATTTCCAAACAATTTCCAATTAGCTTTAAAGTATCCGCTCTCTATAGAGCACTGCCTTTTACTTCAAGTCTTTGGGGGTGGTGGTAAAGGAGCTCTGAGAGCGGGAGGCCAGAAAGACCCCCAACAGCTCCCTGAGAAATGGACAAATGAAAAAAATAGCCCTCCACTACAAAGTGGCGGATGTGCAGTGGGCAAACATCCTGAGATGAGCTCTTTACCTATCTCAATTCTTCTTGGCTAAAGTCTATGAAATAATTAATTCCAGCCCCCTTGTCATCACTTACATGATCTAGAGAAGTTCACGGGCACTGATGACAAGGCTGTCAACCTCTCCCTACAGTGCCATTCCTTTGTGTGCATGGGCTCCCCTTCCAGTCTGCTCAATCTCTGGAGGACAGAGGCCTTTGTCTCCAAAATCCCTCCCTCCACAATACAATCAGGGCTTAAGTGACTCCCTGGGCCTGTAGAACCAGTCACAATGCCCCACGCTTCCTGCCCTGAGAGCCCAGAATTCATGACCGTGCAGATAAATGAATTATACACTTGGCCAGAGATTAAGCCTGGTCCTTTGTACAACAACCTCTGAGGTCTGGGGGAAGATTTGACCTGTCAGGATCTGTGTTCATTCTGCCTTGATGAGAGGCAGAGCAAAGCGGTCCTGGCTGTACAATCCCACACCCCGGGGTGTGATAATCAGCAAATTGCAGACAAGGAATTGGCTATTGCCTGATTCTCATTGTCCGGGGCCCAGGCTGAACCAGTTCAGTGGCTGGCAGGAGGTTTTTCTGACTCCAGATGGCAGACCTGTGTCTTGCCAAGGCAACCAAGGAAGAAGAGCATCCTGAGTAGTGGTGCCAGCTCCAAAGAGGTCACAGAGAAGTTCCAAGAGGCTGAATTCATGGAGCTAAGTCTATCCAGAATCCCACATGGGACTGAGGCAGAAGGGAAACTTGGCTATGAACTCTTGTTGCCTTGGTTTTCAACCCAATGACTTAGGTAGAACTGGGAGACTGAGAGAATCAACCAGTGCCCCTGCTCACAAATTGCTACTTCAAATCTATTCCTTAACATGTCAGCTGAGTAGCCTACAAATGTGAGTCACTTAAAACCCAAACATCTTCAGGTGACCAGGGGTTTTTGGATGCCAAATAGGAGTCGTTTGTTGTTTGAAAGGTTAACACTCTTGTGTTGGCTAACTCTTCATGTCTCTGTTCAAATGTCTCTAGTTCAGAAAGACCCATCACAATGTCCATCAGATCCCCTTATTATAGCCTTTAACCACACACGTAAATTTGCTTTCATTGCACTTGTCATTTTTAATTATCTATATTTAATTTACTCATCTCTTCAACCAATATTTATGACACATTTACTGGCTCAGTTATAGGCTCTGAAGATACAACAGGCAAAAATCTCTGCCCTCATGTAGTTGACATCATAGAAGGGAGCTAGAGATACAAAAGTAATGTTGTGTTATATACTAAGTAATGTAGGTATATAAGTGTTAGTCGCTCAGTTGTGTCCCACTCTTTGCAACCCATGGACAGTAGCACGTCAGGCTCCTCTGTCCATGGAATTCTCCAGGCAGGAATACTGGAGTGGGTTGCTATTCCCTTCTCCAGGGGAATCTTCCCGACCCAGGAATCAAACCCGGTCTTCTGCATCTTAGGCAGATTCTTTACCATCTGAGTCATCAGGGAAGAAAATAAAGGTCCAAACATGAATTGGCATGCAAAAACATTTTTGAAAGTTTTTATACTGGTCAACATAAATTCTTATAGTGTACAGGAGTGAACTAATTATGTTTTTTCTTTTTTTTCTAGTTCAAATAAATCTGATTTTAACCCATCTGATCTTAACAAAGTGATCACATAAGCAAAGGAAATAATCATCCTTATAGCTATATCTGCTGCTGCTGCTGCTGCTGCTAAGTCACTTCAGTCATGTCTGACTCTGTGCGACCCCATAGACGGCAGCCCACCAGGCTCCCCCGTCCCTGGGATTCTCCAGGCAAGAACAGTGGAGTGGATTGCCATTTCCTTCTCCAGTGCATGAAAGTGAAAAGTCAAAGTGAAGTCGCTCAGTCGTGTCCAACTCTTAGTGACCCCACGGACTGCAGCCTACCAGGCTCCTCTGTCCATGGGATTTTCCAGGCAAGAGTACTGGAGTGGGGATAGCTATATCTACTATCTGTTAAATAACAAAAAGTGCTCACTTTGCATTGTGTTTATACCTCTATAATAACATTTACTCCTCTGAATTGTGATTGTTAATCTCTTGTTAATCTCTTGTGATTGTTAACCTCTTCTGCCACTAGGTAATGAGGTACTTGAGGGCAGAGTCTATGTCTTATTCATATTAATTTCCCTAGAACATGGCCACAAAATATTTGTTGAAATGAGAGTCCTGGACCATGTCATAGGTACTGAGGCCACTGAATGATTTTAAATAGCCTAGGAACCAAGTAAAAACAGTTGTCGTTGTTGTTTAGTTGCTAAGTCATGTTTGACTTTTTTGTGACCCCATGGAACCTAGCCTGCAAAGCTCCTCTGTCCATGGGATTTCCCAGGCAAGAATACTGGAGTGGGTTGCCATTTCCTTCTCCAGGGGATCTTCTTGACTCGGGGATCATAAGGGATCTAGTTTATGCTTATGGATTAAATTAGATTCCATATATGTGTATACAATGTAACTGTTACTACAAATACTTACAGATTTAAATTTATTTCAAAAAATGCAAAATATATATGACAAAATATTAACACTTGTTATTTCTGGTTGGTGGGTTTACATGTTCATAGTTTTCTGTGTTTCTTTAAAATTTTCAAAATAAAGAGAAATTACATTATTTAAAAAAAAGAGAGAGAGAGAGAATGCATCTATTTCTGTGAAGTCAAGTTTAGGCTAGAACAGAACTAAAATTCCTACTTCTTTCCTAAGCTGGAGATGTCCTTGTCTGATTCACAAGCCCTTCCTCAGCCCTTGGAAATTTTATTCTAGGATTTGTGGGTTCTTGTGGGCCCTATTTTCTAGAGAACTCATTAATTTATTAATGTATTTATTAGAGCTTACAGTAAATCTTTTATGTAATGAGGACTCTTACGGTAATTTTGCACTGTGCAAATTTACAAAATTGTAAGGTTCATTGAGGCTTATGGGGAAAACCGTTATTGATGCAAATCTCTCTAGATTGTCAGAGGCAACCTTCCTGTCTCATAAGACAGAGTCACTTGCAGATGATGGAAAATCTTTCTTTGCTGTTTGAGGACTCAGTGGCTTCTGAGTTATTCTCCAGTAGATAATTTTCCATTGTTTGAGACTATTTTTTGGAGGTGTAGGACATAGACTAAATGAGCAGGGGTCCCAGGATACTACCTGGAGGCTCCTTTCTTTTCTGGGTTATATCCCTGACTTCTCAGGTCATTTTAATTTATATGTGATTCTTCCTAAAAGAAGAATACCACAAATATCCCAGATAGCAGAGATTCTGGCCTGTTAAGATTTTACTGAGCACTTCAGTGGGCATACCTCATTTAAGGGAAATGGTTTTTACTCTATCATTTTCTACCCTAAGATGGATGCAGTAGGGATTCAACAAAAATCCTCCTAGACAGTTGTAGTTGATATCAGGAGCCTTTTGTCATTTGGTTTGAATGAACACATTCCGAGTCCCAAAGAATGTGACACTTTGGTTTGCTAACATGCAAGGGAAATAATTGATTCCTGTCTAGGGAAGAAAAAAAGCTGAGATCAATCAACTGTACATGTTATATGCCATTGATTTGAGGCTGAAATGTCCATTTTACACAGCTCATACACTTCTCTACATCTTGCTCAATGTTATGTGGAAGCCTGGATGGGAGGGGAGTTCAGGGGAGAATGGATACATGTATGTCACTTTGCTGTTCATCTGAAACTATCACAACATTGTTAATGGGTTATGAAAAGAAAAACCGAAAGTGTTAGTTGCTCAGTCATGTCTGACCCTTTGCAACCCCATGGACTGTAGCCCACCAGGCTCCTCTGTCCATGGGATTTCCTAGGCAAGAATACTAGAGTGGGTTGCCATGCCCCTCTCTGGGGGATCTTCCTGACCCAGGGATCCAACCCGGGTCTCCTGCATTGCAGGCAGATTCTTTACCATCTAAGCCAGCAGGGAAGCCCTAATCAGCTATGCTCCAATGTAAAATAAAACGCTAAAAAAAAAAACTCAAATTATTCTGACACGTTAAAGAAATACAAATATTTCCTAAAAGAAGGTCTGATTAAAAAAAAATGGTGGTAACACCTGTGGGTACTCTGCATATAGCTACCTGTATGAGTTTTGCTTTTCTTGGGGAACTGAGGTGATTGGAAGAGGAGTCAGAGCTGAGAATATATCAGGATCATGGGACTGAGGTGGAAAGATGGTAGTGGGTGGGGAGATGGGAAGTTAAGCTTGGAGATTCTGTTTACTTTACCTTATCCAGGCAAATCCTGAACTTTTAAACTCCAGTGATGAAAAAGCAACAATGGAAAATGGTGCCTCAGGAGAAAAGCAAACCCTGACCAAGTTTTGTATAAACCTTCCCCTAGATCTGCCACGGAAGCTTTCCAAAAATTGGATGGCTTAAGAAGGCTCTATCCCTCTTGAGAGCACTTACAAAGAACCCTCACTGTTGGTTCTGCTAGTTGCCCAAGCCACTTTGAGCTTCACAGGGAAGAAGAAAAAGGAAGGGTGCCTCAGAATGGTGGGGGCCTACTTCCTCAAGAGAGTTGTATGCAAAGTTCAGCTCTGATGGCCTACTCTTTGAATTGGCCCAAGGAGAGGGTCTATGTTACCTAGAAAATTCTGTGTTAGTGCTCCACACAAAAATGTAAAACAGCATTTCACAAAGTGAGGGCTAGGATGCCCTTGGGGATTGAAAGAACTTGAGAAAGGACTGATGGTCCGATACAGCTTTTTTTGGCCACACTGCACGGCATGAGGGATCTTACTTCCCTGACTAGGGACCAAACCCGTGCCCCTTGCAGTGGAAGTGTGGAGTCTTAATCACTGTACCACCAGGGAAGGCCTAAGACTGATGGTTCAATAAAGAGACTCACCCATAAATAGACTTCTCCCTTGCCAGCCTATGGCCTACCAAACAACACAGCATTCGGAGCCTCTTCTCTTACTTGCCCTTTTCTCCTCTATTGTCTAACTTTGTTAAGATCCAAGTTCTGTATGTGCCCTGAATCTGTTTTTTAGTTCTCTCTTGTCAGTGGTCTGCCAACCTCACCCCGTTAAAAAGCCCTGACTCTTTTTCTTCCCACGTTCATTTTTCACACTTCCTCCTAATTATCTGGCAGCCAGCACATTAGGCTTCTCTTCCAACTCTAAGCTCTTAGGACAACAATCAACCACAGCCAAAACCCCTATGATATAACAACAGATGCTGTCACAGCCCTATAAAATCAGGTTAAATGACAAAACCTTGATAGAAAGTATTAGAGAGACAGTTGCTATAAAGTCATCCTAAGGCAGGAGGAGAGGGTAGTGGGGCATTTCTTCCAAGAGGTAGTAAAGACGGTATCCTAGCCAAAGAGTTAGGAGACTTGGTCTCAGCTCAACCATCAGTTTCTGTATTTGAAAAGAAGGCTTATGAGTGACATCAGTCTTCTTTCAAAGAGGGATCTCCAAACTGCTGATGGCTTAAGGTGGTACATAGATATGTTTATTTTATTCTAATAGTTAAGCATATATTCTATCCTAAATTTGGAAAACATTGGTTTTCCATTTTTAGTTTCATTTTAAAATAAATTTAGCCAGATAAAATCATGAACCAACCTAAAGAATAGCATTTAGTAAAATAATAAACACTACATACAGCAAGAATAAAGGTATTATGCAAACTTGGATTTAGTGAGGGATGGGCTAAATCAGTCTTACTGGTTCTAGCATTTGGGGCCAATTAAACAATAATAGGGCTTCCTTTGTAGCTCAGTCAGTAAAGAATCTGCCTGTAGTGCAGGAGAATTGGGTTTGATCCCTGGGTTGGGAAGATCCCCTGGAGAAGGAAATGGCAACCCACTCCAGCATCTTTACCTGGAAAATATCATGGACAGAGGAGCCTGGCAGGCTGCAGTCCATGGGGTCACAAAGAGTCGGGCACGACTGAGCGACTAACACTTACTTACTTACTTAAACAATAATAACTAACAACTTACAGCATTTATTATGTGCCAGGCATGTGCCAATGTACTAAGAATTATGTATATGAAATCACATAATCTCTACAACAACCTTATGAGGTAGGCATTATTATTATTATCTCTATTTTACAAATGAGGAAACTGAGGGACTATGAACTTGCCTAATGCTACACAACTTAAGAGTCAGAGCCAGGATTTGAACTCAGGCAGATTGGATGCAGAAGCCACAGTCTATATCAGCACTTCTCAAAGTGTGGTTCTTGGACCAGTAGCATCCATGTCACTTGAGAACTTGCTAGAAACTCAAATGATCAGATCCCCATCCCTGATACTGAATCAGAACCTCTGGGAGGGAGGTTCAATAATCTGTGTTTTAACAAGCCATGCAGGTAACTCTGACACGCAAACTCACACTGGAGTGTGTACCACACTGTAATGTACTAGCCTGAACCAATGGCAGCAAGTGTAGGATGATGGGAAAGTAACTTGGATGGCAAACTGAGGTAGAGTGAAGGTTGATACAAGATTAGAGTGAAGGCTGATACAAATTAGAGAAGCCTGGACATGTGTGATAGCAGAAGGGAAGGAGTCAGATTATAGATGGATTATGGAAACAGAGGAGAAGAGGAAGAAAGCAGTGCAGCTTGGGGTCACAGAGGACAATGAGGATGGATATCTCTTGAGTACTGGAAATGACAGAAATGGACCCAGGGAAGAAACCAATGCTTTCGATTTTTTGCTCATATGACAAAAAAAAAAAAAAAGATTAATAGATTTTAGTGATGGTGCAGGGGAACTGACCAGCTTTTGAGGCAAGAGATGACTGATTCAAACAAACTCCTGTGAGCCACTGACATAGGTGAAATAATCTTTACTCACAATGTTTAGGTCATAGTAGCAGCTGGAGATGAAGATTTTCCAATGAACCAAACCCAGTGATTATTGGGTTTTGTGGCAGCCATGAAAATGTGCCACTCAGGTCTCTTGCTTTGGGGGGCATAATTGACAGATGGCTGTAGCTGCTGATCTCTGAATCCATCACCACATTTGAGCCGAGGTTATGCTTACATCAGGCAGTTCCCAGACAGTGGCTGAGCATGGCAAGAATACTAAGGTGGGCCCCTTCCTGTGAGATGGGCTTCCCAGGTGTCATAGTGGTAAAGAATCTGCCTGCCAATGAAGGAGACACAAGAGATGCAGGTTTGATCCTTGGGCTGGGAAATGGAGGAGGAAATGGCAACCCACTCCAGTAACCTTGCCTGGAAGCTTTCATGGACAGAGAAGCCTGGTGGATTACAGTTCATAGAGTCACAAAGAGTCAGACACAACTCTTTGACTGAGCACACACTTCCTGTGAGACAGAGGACTCCTCTCTGATGGGCAGCTTTGGCTTGAAAACTCCCTATTGACTTGGCTGAAACATTCTCAGAACTGTCCTGTAATCTGAGACTCTACTGGTCCAATCCTCTTTCCTTCCCTCTCTCTTTCAAAAGGGTCAGCCCTGTACTGTGATCTGACAGCCCCTATTTTCTCTGGGGCTTTCTCCTTTTTCTCTCATGGGCACCCAACTCAATAAAGATCTTGCATGTGTGTGTGCTCAGTCACTCAGTTGTGTCTGGCTCTTTGCAAACGCATTGGACTGTAACCCACCAGGCTCCTCTGTCCATGGAATTTTCCAGGCAAAAATACGTGAGTGGGTTGCTGTTTCCTTCTCCAGGGGATCTTCCCGTCCCAGGGATTGAAGGCACAAGTCTTACATCTCCTGTGTTGGCAGGTGGATTCTTTACCACTACGCCACCTGGGAAGCCCAACCTGAAGAATTTCTAATGTCATATTGGAGTCTGCTTTATAGAGGTCCTAAGCTAACAAAGGATTCTTCCCCAACTATGATCTGCTATATGAACGAAGATGTGCACTCTGCAGATATCTCAGGGTTAAATGGTTTGAGGCTAAGAGTAACTCACACTCTAAGGAGGTAAAGGGGAGTAGAAGTAGAGATTGTGATAGCCTTAACCCCAGACCTTTACAACAGGGGACCTGCTTTATTCAAATTCCATCAGTAACATAGAGACAAATGTCAGGGTTTTATAAATTATAATTGGAAAGCTCACAGGTTTTGTTCTCTCTGTGAATTCCACAGGAAAAGTTCTGATACCAGGCCTTGAGTAATGTGCAAGGAGTCAATGATCTGAGTAGAATGGGTGGATCCTGGTGTGTGATGAGATGTATTATTTGCTCAGTCGTGTCTGACTCTTTGCAAACCCATGGACTGTAGCCCACCAGGCTCCTCTGTCTGTGGAATTCTCTAGGCAAGAACACTGGAGTGGGTTGTCATGCCCTTCTGCAGGGGATCTTCCTGACCCAGGAATCAAACCCAGGTCTCCCATGTTGTAGGCAGACTCTTTACCATCTGAACCACCAGACAAGTCTAAAGCATGTGACATAACTTCGCTCTTTATTGATTGGAAGGTATCTGATTCCAGGTGAAAATGAGGCTGGTGGTGACAGCAAGATGAGAAAAAAGAATGATCTGGCAAAAGCTGAAGGAGGTAATGTTGGCAGTGAGACTTTCGTTTTTTAAGAGTGTGGACTTCTACTACATATACTCTTCAGGAGGGACCTCTTTGAGGCTAAATATCTCTGGGAGAAGTAACATCTTAGGAGTCAACATCTCAGAGGAGATAGTCTGCGGTACAGTTGAAATAGAGCTCATTAGGGGTGAGCTATGGGGTCTCACTGAAGGAGGACTTGAGATAAATGAAAAAGGCCCAAATTTTTACAACTGTCTCTTTCCCACGTTTGTACTGTTGTAGAGGACACTGACATTCTTCTCTGCCAAGAAAGCCTGAGTGTCTGGCTTGTTTTCCCCTAGACCCAGGGTATGGCAGGAACCAAGCCAAACCAATCTTTTTTTTTTTTTTGGTATATTTTAATCCTTTGGCTGCACCACATAGTGTGTGGGATCTTAGTTCCACAACCAGGGATTGACCCATGCTCCCTGCATTGGCAGCACCAAGTGTTAACCATTGGACCACTAGGGAAGTACCACAAGCCAATCTTGTAAAGAAAATTATAAGTTACTAGTTGAAGGTGTGTCTTCCTGTGGAAACTAGGGATCAAGGCTCTCTCTCTTGTGCCTTCAGAAGAGCTGAGAAGCTTCGGACACACTAAAATTTACTTTACTGAGAGGGTTATAAGGATTATAATCAACTAGCTGAAAAACAACTAATTGAAAGGATCATAAGCAACTAGTTGCAGAAACAAGAATGGGATCTTTAAGATAAAACAAAGTGTTAAAAAAAATGGAAAGATAAACTCTCTGATACAACTTGTGGTTTAGTGGGAATGTTCAATAGTGGGGGAAGCTTTAGGATACAAACACACCTTCTACACAGAGGCACCGAATATTTGTTTAGAAACAGATGCACCTGGCAGTTAAATGATAATGCTATTAACCACAATTATACCCTTCTCCTGATTGTTCATTTATAGTCATTATACCACTTAATAAATAATAAATGTGATTCTCACTTTGCAAATCATTTAACATTGCCAATCTAAAGAATCATTTAGATCATAAAGACAATCTAAAGAAGGGGTAACTCCAAAGGGGAAAGGGTTGTTGCTGCTGTTTAGTTGCTAAGTTTTGTCTGACTCTCTGTGACTCCATGGACTGCAGCACACCAGGATTCCCTGTCCTTCACTGTCTCTCAGAGTATGCTCAAACTCATGTCCATTGAGTCACTGATGCCATCCAACCATCTCATCCTCTGTCACCCGCTTCTCTTCCTGCCCTCAATTTTTCCCAGCATCAGGGTCTTTTCCAATGAGTCAGCTCTTCACATCAGGTGGCCAAAGTATTGGAGGTTCAGTTTCAGCATCAGTCCTTTCAGTGAATATTGAGGGTTGATTTCCTTTAGGATTGCCTGGTTTGATCTCTTTGCTGTCCAAGGGACTCTCAAGAGTCTTCTCCAGCACCATAATTCAAACGCATTAATTCTTTGGCACCCAGCCTTCTTTATGGTCCAACTCTCCCATCCATATATGACTACTGGAAAAACCATGGCTTTGACAAGATGGACATTTGTTGACAAAGTGATGTCTCTGCTTTGTAGTATGCTGTCTAGGTTGGTCATAGCTTTTCTTCTAAGGAGCAAGTGTCTTTTAAATTCATGGTTGCAGTCACCATCTGCAGTGATTTTGGAGACCAAGAAAATAAATCTGTCACTGTTTCCATTTTTTCCTCATCTACTTGCTATGAAGTGATGGAATTGGATGTTATGATCTTAGTTTTCTGAATGTTCAGTTTTAAGCCAGCTTTTTCACTCTCCTCTTTCACCTTCATCAAGAGGCTCTTTAGTTCCTCTTTACTTTCTTCCATTAGGGTGGCATCATCTGCATATCTGAGGTTATTGATATTTCTCCTGGAAATCTTGATTCCAGCTTGTGCTTTATCCAGCCCAGCATTTTGCATGGTGTAATCTGCATATAAATTAAACAAGCAGGGTGACAATATACAGCATTGACATACTCCTTTCCCAATTAGGAACTAGTCCATTGTTCCATGTCTGGTTCCAACTGTTGCTTCTTGACCTGCATACAGGTTTTTCAGGAGGCAGGTTGGGTGGTCTGAAGAGTTTTCTCTTGAAGAATTTTCCATAGTTTGTTGTAACCCACACAGTCAAAGGCTTTAGTGTAGTCAATAAAGCAGAAGTAGAGGTTTTTCTGGAATTCCCTTGCTTTTTCTATGATTCAACAGATGTTGGTGATTTGATCTCTGGTTCCATTGCCTTTTCTAGCTTGTACATGTGGAAGTTCTTGGTTTACTTACTGTTGAAGCCTAGCTTGAAGGATTGTGAGCATTACCTTACTAGTATGTGAAATGAGTGCAGTTGTACAGTAGTTTGAATGAATATTCTTTAGCATTGCCCTTCTTTGGGACTAGAATGAAAACTGACCTTTTCCTGTTCTGTTCCTCAGCCACTGCTGAGTTTTCCAAATTTGTAGGCATATTGACTGCAACACTTTAACAGCATCATTTTTAGGGTTTTAAGTAGTTTAGCTGGAATTCTATCACCTCCATTAGCTTTGTTCTTAGTAATGCTTCCTAAAGCCCACTTGACTTCACACTCTAGGATGTTTGGCTCTAGATGAGTGACCCCACCATTGCAGTTATCTGGGTAATTAAGACTTTGGTTATCTGGGTCATTAAGAAGCGAAAGGCAAAGGAGAAAGAGAAAGATATGCCCATCTGAATGCAGAGTTCCAAAGAAGAGCAAAGAGAGATAAGAAAGCCTTCTTAATTGAATAATGCAAAGAAATGGAGGAAACCAATAGAATGGGAAAGACTAGAGATCTCTTCAAGAAAATTAGAGATACCAAGGGAACATTTCATGAAAAGATGGGCACAATAAAGGACGGAAACAGTAAGGACCTAACAGAAGCAGGAGAGTTAAAGGGAAAAGGAGGAGGGATAAATTAGGAGTATGGGATTAACAGATACACACCACTATATATAAAATAGATAAACAATAAGGATTTACTGTATAACACAGGGAACTATATTCAATGTCTTATAATAACCTGTAATGAAAAAGAATCTGGAATAGAATATATATGTATACATATATGTGCATATATATACATATATATATGAATATATAGCTGAACCCCTTTGCTATACACCCAAAACTAACACAATATTGTATATTAACTGCATTTCAATAAAATAAAAATAATAAAGAATGAATAACCAAGACTCCTGGGTTCCTGCTACTGCCTCTGATTAGAATAGCAGGTTTCACTCCACTCTATTTAAAATGTGAGAGTTCAACTCTTCGACACAGCCTAACAATGATATCAATGTTATTAAAACTTAATGAACACAGTTTTGGCATAAGAACAACACCTACTGAAGACACAGGCTATAAGTAAGAGGAGCAAATTATTAGGTGGAGAACAACACATTAACAAAGGCAAACATCCAGGAATTTGCTCATGATAAAAATAAAGATTGTATTTGTTAATCAGAACTAAACACGCCCACAGGTTTTGCTAAGCTAGGGTTGGTCATTTCAATTAATGGGCTACTATCTCTTTCTTGCAATCAGGTGGCACTGGACATAGTCCAGTTGTCTGCAAACAATTGTTGTCTGGACATAGTTCCAGATGTCTGGAAAACATGTAAGTCTGAATCATGGAAAAATAAACCAAATAATCTGTTTGGATGTGGCCACCACACAAACCATTGGATGAGCCCAGTTTAATAGGCAGGCCTCTCCAGTCTCACATGTCCAGGGAAGTAGACATCACTTCTAGTAAACTCAAGAATGATGATAATCCTGTACCAAACATCCAATTACCACATGGCAGGCTGGAGGCCATGTCTTGCTGAATCTGTCTGAATCAGGAGGCTGGGACCTAGTCCCATTTTTGCCACCAACTGACTTTGTTAACCTTATTTACCACCCCTCACCTCTTTCAGCCTCAGTCTTCTCATCTACAAAATCAAGGGGTTAGATGGCATGCTCTTTAGGGATCCTTTCAGCTCTACAATGTGTATTTTACTGTATTTTGTTTCTTACAAATTGATCGTGTCCACATGGCAAAAACTAGAGAGGGAAAATAAGTTTCATCTTAAATGTTGCCAGCTAATTGCCTTGATTGTTTGATACTGGCTGCCTGTTGAGAAGAATTCTGAGACTAGATTCAAGTTCAGCAGGAAAGAAAGCCAAAGACAAAGGTGGGAAATGACAGGCCATGGATTTACCAATCCCAGCACAGATAATACCGCTTGGGCAACTGGATCATATTTGTTAGAAGCCTCTATTCTAACTAGTTCATGGAACTGGAGTTTAGTGTTTTTTCAAATATCCCCAAGACTTATCATTAATGCTATTTGCTCTATAAGAACAATGAGAGTAAATTTTGACTTTATTATTAACACTTATTATTAGTTATTACTACTCCTAATAGTAGTTTTAGCAATAACTAATAATAATACTTGATATTATTTACTATATAGAGACAAATATTGTAAGTTTGGAAGCATGAAAGGCAAGGCCAGGAACAGCCATAGCTGGTTTTCAACTTGATGAGTTGTACAATGCAGAGCCACCACTGTTTTTAATTCAGACAGATGACTGTCTTCAGTCAAGGCTATGAAATATAGATCAGTAACCTATTAAATGGAAAAGAAACACTTTGCAAATTAAGTAAGCAAGCACTTTTTGGTATAAAAAAATGTTTAATGTGAAATGATGAAAGTTGATTCTGGGCAGTCTGCTGTGATGTCTCAGAATGCCCTACACTCATATTGTTTCCCCAGCTTAACAAAGTGCAGCTAAAAGCATATTAACATTTCAGACAGAAAAAAAAGAGGAAATTAGTTCAGTGGCTTGCCACTTTTTAGTGGAGCTAATAAGAACTCAAGAGTTGTACATTTTGAAAACCTCAACACATCTAAGGATATTTGATTGTATCCCACCTTCTACATCAAAGAAAGGGCATTCCAACTGAGCAGTGTTTACCAACCACTTCTTTAATCTTCTCTAAATTAGAAGCCATCATTAACACAGATAATGACCTTCTGTAAGGAGCAAGCCAATACCACTGCTAATCATCTGGCATTCTGCTGCCCTATATGGTAGCTATTAATCACACGTGGCTATTATATTCCAATTAATAAAATAAGATTTAAAACTCAGTCCCTCAGCCACATTAGCCATATTTCAAACGCTCCATAGTTACATGTAGCTAGAGGCTACCTTTCATTGAGTTAGATTCATTGAGTTAGACAAGGCTATGGTCCATGTGATCAGATTGGCCAGTTTTCTGTGACTGTGGTTTCCGTCTGTCTGCGCTCTGATGCCCTCTCTCAATGCCTCCTGTCTTACTGGGGCTTCTCTTACACAAGAGAAGACTCTACACATGGACATCACCAGATAGCCAACACCAAAATCAGATTGATTATATTCTTTGCAGCCAAAGATGGAGAAGCTCTATACAGTCAGCAAAAACAAGACTGGGAGCTGACTGTGACTCAGATCATGAACTCCTTATCTCCAAATTCAGATGTAAATTGAAGAAAGAAAAGGCAGAGGAACCAGAGATCAAATTGCCAACATCCACTGGATCTTGCTGGAAAAAGCAAGAGAGTTCCAGAAAAGCATCTATTTCAGCTTTATTGACTATGCCAAAGCCTTTGACTGTGTGGATCACAATAAACTGTTGAAAATTCTGAAAGAGATGAGAATACCAGACCACCTGACCTGCCTCTTGAAAAATCTGTATGCAGGTAAGGAAGCAACAGTTAGAACTGGACATGGAACAACAGACTGGTTCCAAATAGGAAAAGGAGTACGTCAAGGCTGTATATTGTCACCCTGCTTATTTAACTTATATGCAGAGTACATCATGAGAAATGCTGTGCTGGAAGAAGCACAAGCTGGAATCAAGATTGCCGGGAGAAATATCAATAACCTCAGATATGCATATGACACCACCCTTATGGCAGAAAGTAAAGAAGAACTAAAGAGCCTGTTGATGAAAGTGAAAGAGGAGAGAGAAAAAGTTGACTTAAAGCTCAATATTCAGAAAACTAAGATCATGGCATCTGGTCCCATCACTTCATGGCAAATAGATGGGGAAACAGTGGAAACAGTGACAGACTTTATTTTTGGGGGCTCCAAAATCACTGCACATGGTGATTGCAGCCATGAAATTCAAAGACGCTTACTCCTTGGAAGGAAAGTTATGACCAACCTAGATAGCATATTAAAAAGCAGAGACATTACTTTGCCAAAAAGGTCTGTCTAGTCAAGGCTATGGTTTTTCCAGTAGTCATGTATGGATGTGAGAGTTGGACTGTAAAGAAAGCTGAGTGCCAAATAATTGATGCTTTTGAACTATGGTGTTGGAGAAGACTTTTGAGAGTCCCTTGGACTGCAAGGAGATCCAACCAGTCCATCCTAAAGGAGATCAGTCCTGGATATTCATTGGAAGGACTGATGCTGAAGCTGAAACTCCAATACTTTGGCCACCTGATGTGAAGAGCTGACTCATTTGAAAAGACCCTGATGCTGGGAAAGATTGAGGGCAAGAGAAGGGGACGACAGAGGATGAGATGGTTGGATGGCATCACTGACTCAATGGACTTGAGTTTGGGTAAACTCTGGGAGTTGGTGATGGACAGGGAAGCCTGGCGTGCTGTAGTCCATTGGGTCACAAAGAGTCAGCCACGCCTGAGCGTTTGAACTGAACTGAACTGAAATGAAGAGGCTACCTTATTAGACATTGCATTTCCATCATGGAGAAAGTTCTATAGAATGGCTCTGCTCCAGAGGGCCTGGGTATCACACCTGGAGTGGGTAGGGCTTTCAAAATGGCTTAGAGAGTATTTCCATGAGGATTCAGAGCTGGAAGAAATTTTAAAATTTAAAATTTAAAATTCACCTCTTTTGTTTTCTTGATGAGGAAACTGAGGCCCAGCGAAGGTCACACAGCTAACTGATAGCAGATTGGGGACTAGAATCCAGGATTTCTGATTCCGAGGCCCCTCCTCATTCCATGACCCTTGTAATATACCTAGAGTATTTTTCTGGTTACTCTACTAGCTTGGGGTCAGCACCCCCCAATATCAGTAGCTCTATTCCAGTAGCCAGGTATGCCCATTATCTCCCTGTTGCTCCTTATAGAGAGAAAACATCAGGAGAACACTGAATGGGGTAGGAGGCTGGGGAAGAGTATGCAATTATGCAAGTAAATACCTAGCTCCAGAATGAAGGGTAAACACTCCAAGTGATCTATAAATATTTAACCAAAGTCATACATCTAGGCCCCAAAGAAGGGGGTTTATTCTTGACATTTGCAATTAAAACAGATTAATCCCTTGACACAATGTTAATACTAACCTTTCTTGAGTATAAACATGTCCTAGGATACTCCACACTGAGTGTAAATGTATAGGAACAGATTATTCACTGGATAGTCAGCTCTTGGCAAAAATACAATGGTCTATTCTCTGAGCACATGGATGGGGATACTGCACCAGCGAGGGGTTTATTGGGTCCTGTTTTCCATGGGCAGGGGGGAAAGGAAATGGTCTTGTTTATAAGGACTATTAGGCTGTCCTTCAGAAGTTTGGCTGTTGGGACTCATTTGGCTGGGTCCAAGGCTGGATCCAAAACCTCCCATGGTAGTTCTGCGATGGTACATTTTCATTGGCTGCTATTCCCTCAACTACCCTGAACCAGGTGCTGGGGCTACAGAGATGGCTGGGTCCCAGCACACTGTTTCTCAAAGGACTCACGTCAGTTTTCTTTTTTCAGGCAAGGTTTTATTGGGCCCCTGCTGCAGCAGGAGGGGATCAAGAAGAAATATCAGGTTCTCTTGCTTGCTTGCTCCCTGAGGATGGGGGGAAAGCTTGTTCATTATATGGGATGAGGGTAGGGGTATGTTCAAGGGTCAGTTAGGGAGGGTGGCTTAGGTGATTCGCTCATCCCTTAGCTGGTGTTGTGTGCAGGGGGCATGCACAGTACCCTGCTTTTGCTCCTGACCCCTTGCTTTTGCTGCAGGCTCCTCAAAAGTAGCAGTTGCGTTTTTCTGGTCTCTTTCTATGTTTTGTCCAGAATTTGCCCTAACTATGCATACATGCAGTTATTTTTACTCCCATTTAGTTTCTTTGTGGGCTTCCTTGGTGGCTCAATGGTAAAGAATCCTCCTGCCAATGCAGGGGATGCAGGACATGGGTTTGACCCTTGGGTAGGGAAGATCCCCTGGAGAAGGAAATGGCAGGCAACCCACTCCAGTATTCTTGCCTGGGAAATTCCATGGACAGAGGAGCCTGGTGGGCTCCTGGGGTTGCAAAGAGTCAGACACAACTTAGGGACTAAACAACACACAAACAACAACATAGTTTCCTTGTATTTTGTTTCTGGAGGAAATGTGTGTTCAGTTGCAAGCATTGCAGCACTACAGCCAAGGGTCCCAGGTCCCAGGCCTGTCTCACTCCCCATGACCCCACCCCTAGAAAGACACTATACCCTTATTCTTAAGGGGTAAGGGCCCAATTGTCTCTTTGAAGGACTCGTATTGATTTTTAAAACAGGTTACCACTGCAAGGAAGTCCTAAAATGAGAAGCACAAAGAAAAAACAACTGGCATTAAAGAGGGGTTCGTCCTCAAAGCCTTAGGCTCCTTCTGTGACCTCTTTGCAGCCTGCCAGGCTCCTCTGTCCATGGAATTCTTCAGGCAAGAATACTGGAGGGGTTGCCATTTCCTTCTCTATGGGATCTTCCCTCCCAACCCAGGGATCAAACCTGGGTCTCCTGCATTGTAGGCAGATTCTTTATCTGGGCCAGCAGGGAAGCCTGTGTGAGGTCCTTTTAACCTCTCTTTTATGTATCATTTCTTCACCAAGATAATCATGGCTCTTCCTTCCTGAGAGTACATATTGGAGGTATTGGGGACTTAATGGGTTAGCTCTGTTTATACTTGAAAACATGGATCTGATGAGGGAATGTTTAAACCAAGTATATTAATCACTAATGAGGGAAAGTCAAGCCTAAGTGAGAAAATAGATGGAATTTTTCAAACATGCATTTTGGGGAATAAGAGGAGTCCTACTGTATTCTGAAAAGCTTACCAAGTCTGGTGAGATCATCCCTGCCAGACTGGCTCTATCTGTGGTTGTCTAGCTTCTAAAAAAAGAAATCAGAGAGATTCCATTTGCTTCAGAAAGGACCAACAGGGTGATGGGGTACAGGGCATGCTACCCCCCAAATATGGAACCTCGGCATAATGACTATTTTAAGCTGAAGGAATCTGAGACAACAGCAGACATAGGAAGGTCACTCTGACCTTCCCCCACCCTTCTCCCCTGAAACAGATCGTAAAACCCTCATGTGAGAGATGACCTCCTCATACCCAGGGGAAAGGAGCATCCTTGTCTTCAAAGACAAAGAGATGCCAAGAAGAATCTGAACAAACAGGCCTTGCTAAGTGTTCTCCAGTTTATTACACTTACCTCATACTTCTTATCATATTTCTATACAACTGCCCACTCTTCATCAAACCTAGCCTAAAACACAAGTGTAACTGCTCCTTGGTGTCTCCAGTTCCTTCTAAAGATTCTCATATCATGTAAAACTTAAATTAATTTGTATACTTTTCCCCTGCTGCTCTGTCTCTGTCAGTGTAATTTAGACCCAGCCAAGGACACTAAGAGGATCAAGGAAAACTTTTTTCTCCCCTACAAGAGCCAGTCATGGATGGGTAAGTTAAGCTGATTTTTTTGCTCCTACTAATTCACAGTGAGGGCCCTCAAAGGCCTCTCACTTGAAATACAACTTTATCTTTACAATGACTCTATCACTTAAAAGCATCAATTACCCTAATTTTAATTTGATTATCTAAATAAAAAACTAAAAAAAAAATGATCCTCATAAACCTTTCTCTATGGAGGTAGAGATATTGGAATCTACATTTTATAAACACTCAGATACACACAGTAGCTATTTGTGTAAAAAAAATGAGTAAGCCACTGCAGCCAATGTTTACTTGGTCCAGGAAGACCCATAAGACCAACATAACCATAATAAATGATAGATTCTAGTGGGTAAACAAGGTTTGAGAAACAGAAGGGGTTCTACCACCTAACATCAAGTCAAAGCAATAGACTAAGTCAGGGACAAAATCCATAGCAAAAGAGAAATGAAATCTACCTGATAAACTTTCCAAATGAGGTTCCTGCATCCTACTTCATAAAGCAGCTTTTCTTAGGGTGTTAGCTACACGTTAGAACCATCCAAGTTCTATTTTAGAGAGTCTGATTTAATTGATCTGAAGTTAGACTCAAGTACTGGTGTCCCTAGGGTTTCCAAGGTGGCTCAGTGGTAAAGAATCTGCCTGCCAAGCAGGAGACCCAGGTTCCATTCCTGAGTGGTGGAGATCCCCTGGAAGAGGGCATGGCCACCTACTCTAGTATTCTTGCCTGGAGAATCCTATGGACAGAGGAGTCTGGTGGGCTACAGTCCAGAGGGTTGCAAAGAGTCAGACATGACTTAGTGACCAAACAACAATAACAACTGTTCTTATTCTTAAGTTTCCCAGGAAATGCTGATGCGCAGTCAGGGTTGAAAGCCACTGTCCCAGAGTACATGATTCTCCTCAGAGCTGTCATTCATTCGAAGCATTAAGAAGAGCATGCAAAGGAGACACAGACATCAAGAATAGACTTTTGGACTCAGTGGGAGAAGGAAAGGGTGGGGTGATTTGAGAGAATAGCATTGAAACATATACATTACCATATGTAAAAATAGATAGCCAGTGGGAGTTTGATGTATGACTCAGGGCACCCAAAACCAGTGCTCTGTGACAACTTGGAGGGATGAGGTGGGGGGCAGGTGGGAGGTGAGTTCAGAATGGAGGGGGACACATGTATATGTATGACCGATTCATATTGATGTATGGTAAAAACCATCACAATATTATAAAGTAATTATCCTCCAATTAAAATAAATAAATTATAATAAATAAAAGAAGAGCTTAGGACAGTGGTTTCCAAACCTGGTTGCATATCAGCTTCCTCCCGTGAAGTTTTCAAAAATACAAATTCTTGAGACCTATCCCCGTACTTCCAAATTCAAAGTCTGAGGATTTGGTCCCAGGAACCTCCAATTTAACAAGTTACTCAGACAATTCTTAAACAACCAGCCTGGCATGTCCTTGTTGGATAAAGTACACTTGAGGACTACTGAGTTAGGTCTTCTTTATATCTGCGATGGTACAGAGCAGTGGTCCTCAACCTTGGATGCTGGGACAGCTGAATCTTACCTCCAGAGAAATTTAATTTAATTAATCTGGGGTGGACTCCAGGTGGCAGTATTTTTAAAAAAGCTTCCTGTGATTTGTGTGCAATCAGGTTAAGGAGCTAATAGCTCCAAGCCAAAAAAGTAGATCATTTGCTGGCAAATTTTCATGTCCATGGCAGACATCACTAATCAATTCTGGCATTCTTTCCTGCAGAACCCAACAGTGGCCACATAATTCTATTCACTATATTGTTCTAGGCAGTTACTCTCACACATGGAGTGGGCATGAAACTACTGTTTGCCATCTTTACCTTAGATCCTGCCTGGTAGAAATAAAATAACCTCTGGAGAACCCTTCAAGCTTCTGCTTCTAGTATCATACTTAAGGGTCCAGATTGCTGTTTACCAGGATACTTTTTTGAAGTAAGAGAAGATAGAAGCCAGAGATGGGTGCAATAGACAGATCCCTCATCTACCGAGTGAAACACATTCAACCTCAGCTTCTGCTCTAAGTAGAAAGCCTTCAGCAGAGGAATTTATTGTATTGAGCTCTTGGAGGGACTCTGTATGGCCTCCTAATATCAAGTGTACAGGAAAGGCCAAGTATAAAGGGAGTTCATTCAGTATTTACCTCAAATCCAAATTAGAGTTCTTGTTTATACATCCCGATCCACTTTCCATAAACATTTTACCCTTTGATGGTTGTCTTATCACAGGACTCATACACAGCATGCTGAACTTCTGTCCAAGGCTATGGTACATGAGGGCTTCCCTGGTGGCTCAGATGGTAAGGAATCTGCCTGCAATGTGTGAGATATGAGTTTGATCCCTGGGTTGGGATGATCCCCTGAAAAAGGACATGGCAACCCACTCCAGTGTTCTTGCCTAGAGAATTCTACAGACAGAGGAGCTTTGCAGACTGCAGTCCATGGGGTCACAAGGAGTCAGACATGACTGAGTGACAAACACACTTCATATACTTCAAATGGCACATGAGCCGACTCATTGGAAAAGACCCCGATGCTGGGAAAAATTGAGGGCAGGAGGAGAAGGGGAAGACAGAGGATGAGATGGTTGGATGGCATCATTGACTCAATGGACATGAGTTTGAGCAAACTCCAGGAGATAGTGAAGGACAGGGAAGCCTGGCGCGCTGCAGTCCATGGGGTTGCAAAGAGTCAGATACAACTGAGCAACTGAACAACAACAACACGGTACATGAGAGAGAGCACTTGAACTTCAGAAATGAAGCTCTTCTCTTGCTGTACTGCTTCCTGGTTTTGGAGGAGAAGACAGGCCAAGTGGACCAGAAGTTTCAGCAGTTTCTTCTATAGCTGATTGTTAATGTGGTATGTGAGGAGGGCAGAAAGAACATAGTTTTTGTTTTGTTTTGTTTTGTTCTGTAAGTGACTTCCTCTTAAACACAACACCTAGAACAGTCGAATTCACAGAGTCAGAAAGTATATTGGGAGATGCCAGGGGCTGGGGGTGGAGTGGGGAGGGGGAATGGGCATTTAGTATTTAATGGGGACAGAGTTTCAGTTTAGACAAGTGAAAAACTCAGGAGATGGATGATGGTAAGAGTTCCACAATAATACGAATGTCCTTCAGTTCAGTTCAGTCGCTCAGTCGTGTCCGACTCTTTGCAACCCCATAAATCGCAGCACGCCAGGTCTCTCTGTCCATCACCAACATCCAGAGTTTACTCAAACTCATGTCCATCGAGTCGGTGATGCCATCCAGCCATCTCATCCTCTACTGTACCCTTCTCTTCCTGCCCCCAATCCCTCCCAGCATCAGGGTCTTTTCCAATGAGTCAACTCTTCGCGTCAGGTGGCCAAAGTATTGGAGTTTCAGCTTCAGCATCAGTCCTTCCAATGAACACCCAGGACTGATCTCCCTTAGGATGGATTGGTTGGATCTCCTTGCAGTCCAAGGGACTCTCAAGAGTCTTCTCCAAAAAATAAAAATAAAAAAGAGTCTTCTCCAACACCACAATTCCCATAGCAGCTTTACAAGACTAAGACAGATGGTGGGGAAGGGTGGAGAATGGCACTGGAATGTGAAGACGAAGACAGGCCCATCAGATCATGATGACTCACAGTGCTATACGATGAAGAGTTTGGACCTTATTCTTGGGATAGTGGGAAACCACTGAAGGGGTGTCCAATAAGGAAGGCAATAAAACACAGATGCTACATGTAATAGAGGACAAAATGACCAGTAATTTGGGGCACAAGGGCATGACTCAGAATTGCACACTATAGAGGCAAAGATGAGCTGCTATGGCTGGGGAGGGTATTGTTGAAAGGAGGCATGAGCTGGACCTTATCTATAGGAGAGACTTGGGGTTCATAAGGCCCCCCATTTTGGATGGAGGAAAACACCTGAATGGAGTGGAAAGCTTACAATGAACATGGTCATGTGGCAAGATGGAGCATGAAGGAGTCATCCTCTTTCCTTGGTGGAAATAACTGTTTTGTTGCTAGTATTTTTATGTTGGAAGACTGTAACAGTAGAATACTGGAAAGTCACTTTGTAGGATGGGTGAATGAGTGAAAGAAGAGATCTTGGACTTCCAAATCCAAAGCAGTCTGAAAAAAAGGATTAGAGGAAGAGTGGAGTTTGTAATGCCCCAAACACTCTGTTTTACAAATGAACAGAAAACTAGGTATTCCTTGGTCAAGAAACAGGAAGATGTTGAGAACCACCTTCCTGTTAAGTATAGGTTTTGAAATGGGAAGACATAATGAAAATAGCCTGAGAGCTCCATAAAGATAGATCTTTATTTATGCTGTTTATCAAAGAGGCCTTAGTGGGGACTTCCCTGGTGATGTGGTGGCCAAGACTCCTTGTTCCCAATGCAGGGGATCTGGGTTCAATCTCTAGTCAGGGAACTAGATTCCACATGCTGCAACTAAGATCCTGCATGCTTCAATTAAGACCCAGCATTGCCAAATAAATTAAAAAATAATTTTTACAAAGGAGGCCTTAGCATTTAGCATGCATGCGTGTGTGCTCAGTCATGTCTGACTTTTTGCAACCCCATGGACTATAGCCCACTAGGCTCTTATCTCCATGAGATTCTCCAGGCAAGAATACTGGAGTGGGTTGCCATGCCCTCCTTCAGGGGATCTTCCCAACCCATGGATCAAACCCATGTCTCCTTCATTTCCAGCATTGCAGGCAGATTCTTTACCACTGAGCCACAGGAAAGCCCAGAATTTAGCATACTGCCTGGCAAATGGTAGGAACTTAGTAAATATGGTGCTTCTGTGCTCACTACAGTAGTACATATACTATATTTGGAATGATACAGATAAGATTAGCATGGCCTCCAAGCAAGGATGACATGTAAATTTGTGAAGTGTTCAAAAAAAATGGTGCTTCTAAGGCCAGAGCCAGATATTAAGTATAAATTCTGTGTCTACGGTACTTGAAATTATGAAGAGACTAGGTTTCCTATAAGCACAGTTGCAGGACAGGAAGGGGTGGTGGTGGTGGTGGTGATGGTTAGGGGATACAATTTGTTGTTTGTCTTCAACTTGGCTCAATGTCTACAATAGTTTCTTATTACTGCTGTAACAAATTACCACAATCCTAGTAGCTTATCAACACAAGTTTATTATTCTGGGTCAGAAGTCTTGAAAATGTCTCACTGGGCTAAAATCAGTGTTGGCAGAATGGCATTCCTTTCTGGAGGCTCTGGGGTAAAATCCATTCCTTTGCCTTTCTAGATTCTAGATGCTGCCTGCATTCCTTTGTTTATGGCCCCTTCCTTCTATCTTTAAAGCCAGCAACTTGGGTCAAGTCTTTCTTACCTCACATCACTCTAACACTCTCCCTTCAGCCTCCCTCCTTCCACTTGTAAGGACCTTTGTGATTACATCCCAGAGAATCCAAGATAATTTTCCCATCTCAAGGTCAACTGATGAGCAACATTACTACCATCTGCAAGCTTCATTGCCCCCTGGCATATAACAGCATGTTCACGTATTCCAGGGATTAGGATGTGGACATCTTTGGGGGGGCATTATTCTGCCTACTACAAACTTGCACCAATAAAGCTGGTAAATGGACTCTACTGGGCTTTCTTTCAAGCCCAGAGCATATAAATTAGTTAACACAATTGTTGTTGTTTAGTCACCAAGTCGTGTCTGACTCTTCTGCAACCCCATGGAATGTAGCGTGCCAGGCTCTGTCCATGGGATTCTCTAGGCAAGAATACTGGAGCAGGTAGACATTTCCTTCTCCAGGGGATGTTCTCAACCCAGGGATCACACCCCGTCTCCTGCATTGTCAGGTGGATTCTTCACCACGGATTCTTCCCACCCGGGAAGCCCTACTTAACACAATACATTGGCCATACAGTAGAAGCTCTCTTGTATATATAACACTCTCTTGCATAACAAGTACTTGATTGATTAGAGTGAAGAATCATATAAAATTATACTTATGGTCCTTAAGCATTTTATTTCAACCTAAAACACACAAATGCATATTCATTCAGCAATCTGGTGATGTGACATAAGCAAGGTCCCTTTTCTGAGCGTGGTTCCTTTGGCTGAAATTTCTGACTCTTGCATAAACTACATCCCGAATACATCCCATTTGCTTTCCAGCTTCATGTTTTCTTCCCCCCTGACAATAGAGCAGTTTTTAAAAGTAACTTTTCTTTATCCAGTCTTTCCAAAGAATTGAACTTCATTCACATGGAAATAGTGGCCTGCCTTTTGTATTCATAGTTCATAAATTTACATTAAGTTATCTAATTATATTAGCAAGTACAACTGGAAAAAATAGGTTTGGAGACAAAACAACTAATTCTTTTTTTTTCCCCCCAGATCAAGCTAAATATATTTGTGACCTTATGTGACAGAAATGATATTTAATTCACTGGCTATAGGGCAATATGTTCCATGAACGGTGCCAGCTGATAATGAAAACAACTTGGTAAGCATCAACTTGACACATGGGAGCAGAAGTGTATGGGTCGACTGAAGGGTGACTTACTGCCCATAATCTTTCTTTGTGCTCTGAGCATTGATCAGTATATATTTCAGTAGAAAGGAAAAGCATCAACTGAATCTACCATGTTGGTTAAGTAGATGTTAGTGATGGGAGCTTTTACTATATTTAATAGTTTACTAAAAAAGGGACACTTGGGGGTTCCCTGGTGGTCCAGTGGTTAGGACTCTGTGCTTTTAGTACTGAGGGCATGAGTTTAATCCCTGGTCAGGAAACTAAAATCCCATAAGCTGTGTGGCATGGCCAAAAAAAAGAAAAAGAAGCACTCAAGAGATATATCACAGTCTCAATGTACTCTTGTACTCAATTCCTTCTTGAAAATGTCCCCACCCAAAATGAGCATCAGCTAGTGTTAACAATGGTTAGTATTTATTTAGTGCTTATAATGGTGCTAAGAGCTTTAGAAACATTATTTTATTTAACCCTCATGACAACCATATGAAGTAGGCTGCATTATGCCCATTTTATAGATGAGATAACTAAGAATTAAGAAACTCACTAAATGTCACACATCAGAAGACATTCAAGCCCAAGCAGTCTGGCTCAAGATCCCACACTTACTAATATTATACCCTGTGGTCAATGATTAGACAAGCCAGTCAGGAAGCATAACATGTGGTGCCACCCTACCAGCCACCTCTTGCTTTCTGTTCATATTCCAATGGTGGACCGTACCAAAGAGGGAGGCAAAATATCTATGGCAGGACTTCCCTGGTGGTCCAGTGGTTAAGTATCCATTAGACAATGCAGGAGACATGGGTTTGATCCCTGGTTTGGGAACTAAGATCCCGCATGCTGCAGAGCAACCAAGCCCCTACGCCAGGACTACCGAAGCCCGTGCACCCTAGAGCCCATGCTCCACAACAAAAGAAGGCACCACAATGAGAAGCTTGTATACTACAACTAGAGAGTAGCCCCCATTCATCACAACTAGAGAAAAGCCTGCACACAGCAATGGAGACCCAGCACAGCCAATAAATAAAAATTAATTAATTAGAAAATATATCTATGGCAATGCTCCTAACCAGATTTCTTTGCTTCTTTATCTCCCTAGCACTGACAGCAAGATAATCAGGGACCACAAGGGGATATGTACCGAGTTTCTTTATGAGTAGCAGCATTTTTTTTTTTTTTAACAAACTTGTCCTTATTTACTTCTCTCTGGGTTTAGCTATCATCTTTGAAGGCTCAAGGATAACAATCATTCCCTCTTGGTTCTATAACTATAGAGGCTACTCACTTACCTTCTGCCTCCGGAAATTACTGCAAGTAATCTGTCTTCCAGTCTTCCATGGAAGTATGGGAAAAGAGATCAGGACTCTGCCTCGTTGCTCTGGATAAGGCACGTTAGCCCTTAGAATCAAAAGAGATTAGACGGAGCCTCACTGAATGGTACAGCCAGACAGCCATATCAACCAGCTGTGGAAGTTAGGCTGCAGGTTTAAAAAAAAAAAAAAAAAAAAGAGAACCATGCTAAGGAAAAGGAAGAGGCTTTCAGAGACTGGAGTCATGGAGACCTCTGTCTAGAAGGTTCATATAAGGCAAACACATTGCCAGTGCATGTTGGCCAGAAACCCCGAGGAGGAGAATTTGTCAGATGGTACCTTCTACCTTTAGTATGCCAGAAGCCATAGTTAGCAGTGCAAGTGTATCAGAAGCCAGAGACACAGGGTTGCCATGGAGACACCTGAAAAAATCTTGCAGGCTATATTGAAGATACCAGCTCACATCTCTTTAGGCTAGCTCTAAGCAGCTCAGATGAAAATTCTACCCAGACCAGATTGGGCAGGATGGGGGAGAGTCATGATTTGAGGGCAACCAAAAATTCTACAAAGGCAGTCAGGTAAGGGCTAGGAGAACACTGGCCTAAACCTGCTAACATCTAAGTGAAGCTCAGAGTCAGCAAAAACCATGTTGACAGATTTCAAACAATTATAATCCTCCCATTCTTCAAAGAACCATGGTATATTGAGGTTTGAGGTCACTCTGGTTCAACTAACATGGGATGTTTAGTTTAAAGATCTAATATTTTTTATTAATTTTTAGTATTTTTATTAAAAATGGAGAGATTGGCATGTCTGTTTCAGGGATGGGAGAATTTGTGTCTATGCATTTCAATAGAGGACCTTCATCCATCCTTCACCCCCAAACAGGTCCACATGGAAGAGTAGACGGTGATGACTGTGAAGGAGGCAAATTCCAGGGGCATAAAAGAGAAAAGGAGTAGGCCATAAGGATTCCTCCTTGATGAGAAAAGAACCATGGACCTTTACCTAGCCACATACATTATGGGATCATGGAATTTGTCTTGCCAAAAAACAGAGAGGATTAGAATTTTCCATGTGACCTTAGGCAAATCATTTCAGTTCTCTGGGTCACGGGTTTCTCATTTATGAAATGAGAGGAGTTATATATGCCCTAGCTACCTGTGAAAAATTGCATTATTGACCCCTAATTCTTTGCCCCTGCCATCTCCCATCCATTGACTCTGGGTTTGATCATGGAACTTGCTTTGGCAAATTGGACAATGTGGAAATAACAGTAAGACAATTATGAGGCCAGGCCTTAAGAGGCATTACTGTTTCTACCCATTCTTGCATTTCTGCTTCACCACAAAAATAACAAGCTCAAGTTAGCCTGTGGTTCTAGGAGGAGGATGAGGAACACGTGAAACACAGCCACTCCCAGCCTAAACCAGGTAACTCCTGGGCTTGCCACAGAGTCATGACCGAGTCCAACTAATATTGGCCTATGCCCAAGAAACCTGCAGCCTGGTGAGAAAACTTTTAAGCCACTGGGTTTTGGGATGGTTTGTTACATAGTGACAGTTATTTAATATGTTAATTTGTGGAGGTGATATGAGTTTCAAATGTGATAATATATGAGAGTACAAAATCTCCAAGGTTTACCCAAATGCAAGGGACTATTTTAGAGTGGTAGTAGCTTGAAGGGCTGGAATGCTAGAATAAAGTCGAATTTGGTTATGCTCTGTTACTGCAGTTCTTAATTGAAAAGGTCCCCTTTGCCACAAGTAAACGAGGCAGAGGTAAGTCCCAAGGTTAAACGAGGCAGAGCTAAGTCCCAAGGTTCCACCCCAGCGACCTCATCTTGAAGTCGTTGCTGCCCATGAGTCCCTGGTCAGGCAGTTGAGGAAGAACAACAAAGCCTGGAGTAAAAGGAGATAGAAAAAGGATGGCTTAATGAGAAGCCTTGCAGACTTCTTCAGATAGCAGAACAGGATGCCAACAGCTCTTCAATGTGCCTCTTCAAATACTTGCTCTGTTCACTGAATTGGCCATAAAATTCATCGATGTTGGTGGAGTCTTGTGGGCTGTGGCCGGCAGGCTTGCTGGGCAATAATTCTGTCAGCTCTCTATTCCAAGCAACTGTCTCTGAGACTTCCAAAAGTTAAACACAGGAAAACCACACCAGCCACAGGCCTCAATTAACCAATAAACCCTTGATGGAAAGCAGGATCTCACACGGTTGTTTCTGGTAAAAATCTCCCCCAAGGGAGGGGGACAGTTGTACTTAAAAATCCCACTGGGCTGACTAAAGATGCTCCCATCCTTCACAATTTGGGTGAGTTTGGGTCAGGCCAGTATTTCTACCCATGAAATAAATATCAGAAGGGATATTTAGAAGACCTTGGCAAGAAAAGTATAAGTAAATATAAGAGCACAGGCAGGGGTATTTTGAGAAGTAATATTAACTGGGATCAGTGGACTAGAGAGTAAATTATTTACACTCCTAAAGATTCAGGGCAGACTGAGCCATTTAAGGGAAGGATGAACGACCATCTGCTGCTCCAGCTACAAGTGACTAGCTTACATGTCACAGGCCAAGCCTTGAACCAGAGCCAAAAATATAAATTACAACCAGACACAGCCTTAGAAAGTGCCACCTTGGGGGTCTGTAAAGGGGAAAAAATTGTGTGCTCTCTTTATTGGCAGCTGGGATTGCTGGTTCTCACTTTATGCAACTGTCCAAAGGGAGCTCTCTCCTTCATAATGTGAAAATGCGAATTTTGTCAAATCACTTCATTTCTACCATGTCTCCCTTGTGAAATCGATCTGTCACCCATTCACTCTGATCCAGGGAAAGCCTACAGTGGATGAATTCCCTTAGTATCCAGCCACCTTCAGGGATACAGGAGAACACTTGAAATCTAATTAATCAGTTTGAAAATGAAAGTGAAAGTCACTTAGTCGTGTCTGACTTTTCGACCCGATGGACTATATAGTCCATGGAATTATCCAGGCCAGAATACTGGACTGGGTAGCCTTTCCCTTCTCCAGGGGATCTTCTCAGTCCAGGGATCAAACCCAGGTCTCCCACATTGCAGGCAGATTCTTTACCAGCTGAACCAATTAATCACTTTACCATGCCTTTAACCACAATGCCAAAATAGATACACTTTGACCAAATTCCTTATTACCATCTTGCCAAGCCCAAAGCTTAGCAACCTGCATCCAACAGGTCTTTCCAATTTGCTTTTTATTCAGTTTCATCTCTGGATTTGTCCTGCTTCTCTCCCCTTCCAGTGCTCTGCCCTGTAAAAGGCTCCATTCCCCATGGTTTGCTTACTGTAACAGCCTGTGAGATCCCTGGCTTTTAGGTTTTCTCTGACTTTCCTTCATGTTGCACTCTGGTCATCTTCCCCAGCTATCATTTTGAAAAATCAGTTCATTCTCCTTTTTTTTCACGGAATGAGAATGACTCCCAGTTTCTTACATCATCAAAGCCTCTGTGTGACAACCCTGTTGCTCTAACTTCACTCATTGCATCAACCACCAACTTCAGGCTCATACCTGGAACCCTAATCCCCTCCTTTGAAACTGCTCATAACATTTCCTTTGGCTGGAATGCTCCTTGAGACCTCCTCAACATTCCTGCCACTCCATGTATACATAAGCAGCCTCCAGTTTCTATCTTCCCATGAAAACTGTCCTAATAACACTGTTCAGTTCAGTTCAGTCGCTTAGTCCTGTCCAAATCTTTGCGACCCCGTGGACTGCAGCACACCAAGCTTCCCTGTTCATCGATTCCTGACCCGGGGATCGAACCTGTGTCTCTTACGTCTCCTGCATTGGCAAATGGGTTCTTTACCACTAGCGCCACCTGGGAAGCTTTCTAATGGAATATCTCTATATCTATTTCTATTTATCTATATATATGCAAACATATATGCTATATTAAATGAAACAATACAGGTTAGAGAAGAATATAGTATGTTTAAATCTCAATTTTATGTGTATCTTAGTTTTTATCATTGCATAACAAATTTCCACAAGCTTAGCAGTTTAAAATAAAACAAATTTATTAAGTCACAATTTCCATCAGCCAGGCCTCTGAGCATGGTTTAACTGCTGCTAAGAGTCTCTCTTGGGGCTTCCCAAGTGGCACTAGTGGTAAAGAACCTGCCTGATAATGCAAGAGACATAAGAGACACAGGTTCAATCCCTGAGTCGGGAAGATCCCCTGAATTAGGGCATGAGGGCATGGCAACCCACTCCAGTATTCTTGCCTAGAGAATCTCATGGATAGATGAGCCTGGTGGGCTACAGTCCATGGAGTCACAAAGAGTGGGACACGACTGATCTAGCATGCACACATGCACACGGGTCTCTCATTCTTTTAAAATGTAGGTTTTATCATCAGGCAAGAATAGTGAGCGCACAGATCAGGTGATGACTGCCTTTGAAAAGATAATTTGTTACTATAGGTCCCAAGAGGAGGGGCATAGCACACCACAGAGTGTCACGTGAGAAGTGCCAGGATTGGCCAGGTGGCAGGAGAAATGTGGTAAAAGCATGGGCAAAGGCCTTTATTGTAGTTTCTATGGGAACAGCAAGGTAAGGCTGTGTAATCAAGTTTAAGACAGTTAGTTTGAAGAATTTTAGTGGGCTCTGGGCTACTGGAGCTATCACTAGTTGTCTGGTACCTGGCCCTGGGATGATTAGGGCAGAGCAATACTGCCTCCTAGAGGGTAGGCCAAATAGGGAAGTGGTTCAGATACCATCTCTGGATTGGTTGGTTTGCATATGAAAGGCACCCTTCTGGGCCAGTCATTTGCTATCTTTAAGACCTGGGTAGTCCTGAGAGGGCCAGTCTCTCCCTAGACAGCAGGCCCCAGAGGCCAGAGCATCAAGAAAACAGACAAGAAGAAAATATAGTTAGTATACTCACCAGGTTGAAATCACAGCATCAGCAGGGCTCTGACTCAGGCTCACTGTTTATCGGCAGAATTCAGTGCCTTGTGATCTGAAGACTAAGGTCCCTGATTTCTTACTGGCTGACTGTTGGGGAGTCACTCTTATCCCCTAGAGGCTGCTCTCAGGTCCCAGCCACATGGCTCTTTCACAACGCAAATATTCTTCTTCCAAGTCAGCTGGAAATACTTATATAATGTAATGGAATTACAGATGTGACTATCCTAACACCTTTGCCATAACATATGACTTGATTAAGGGGATGATAGCACATCATACTCACAGATCTGCCCACACTCAAGAAAAGGGGATTAAATACAGCATATAGGCAGAGAACAGCCATCTTAGCATTTTGCCTTCCACAGTATGGAATTAGGCATATGCATATATTTGGATGCGATAAAAGTCTGGAAAGATACATCTACATACATAGAGAGAAAGGGGGAATATATTAACATGAATAGTCTCTGCTAAGGTCCTTTCAGGTGGAATTCTTTTTTCTTTTTTAGGTATTAATTGTTAGCATATATAGTACTTGAGAATTATGGCTGCCCAGCGCTGGAGTGAGATACCCCACATCCAAGGGCAGAGAAGCACCAGCAAGACAGTAGGCGCTGGAAGGGTGGCTGTGTGGTGCTGGAGTGACTTTGAGGAGATATCACACAACCAAGGGCAAAGGAGAAGCCCAAACAAGATGGTAGGAGGGGCAAAATCGCATTTAGAATCAAACCCCATACCCACCAGAGATGCTCAGAGGGCTAAAACAAACCTTGTGTGCACCAGGACCCAGAGACCCCACAGAGATTGAGACAGAACTGTGTTTGAGTGTCTCCTGTGCAGGTATGGGTCAGCAGTGGACTGCCACAGGGGTAGGGGCCCTGGGTGCACCAGACCTGGGTATAGCATAAGCCCTCTTGGAGGAGGTCACCATTAACCCCACCATAGAGCCACCAGAACTTACACAGGACTGGGAAACAGGCTCCTGGAGGGCACAAACAGAATCTTGTATGCACCAGGACCCAGGAGAAGAGAGCCGTGACCCCACAAGAGACTGATCCAGATTTGCCCGTGAGTGTCCAGGGGTCTCCAGTGGAGGCATGGGTCAGCGGTGGCCTGCAGCAGGGTTGGGGGCACTGACTGTAGCAGTACATGCATGGGATCTTCTGAAGGAGGTCACCATTATCTTCATTGCCTCCACCATAGTTTGGCCCCAGGTAAATAAGAGGGAGGGAACACAGCCCCACCCATCAACAGAAAATTGGATTAAAGATTTACTGAGCATGGCCCTGCCCATCAGAACAAGACCCAGATTCCCCCTCAGGAAGCTTCCATCTTCCATAGGCCTCTTATCCTTCTCAATCAGAGGGCAGACAGACTGAAAACCACAATCACAGAAAACTAACCAATCTGATCACATGGACCAGAGCCTTGTCTAACTCAATGAAACTATGAGCCATGCCATGTAGGGCCACCTAAGACAGATGGGTCATGGTGGAGAGTTCTGACAAAACGTGGTCCACTGGAGAAGGGAATGGAAAACCACTTCAGTATTCTTGCCTTGAGAACCCCATGAACAGTATGAAAAGGCAAAAATATAAGACACTGAAAGATGAACTTCCCAGGTCAGTAGGTGCCCAATATGCTACTGGAGATCAGTGGAGGAATAACTCCCAAAAGAATGAAGAGACAGAGCCGAAGCAACAACACCCAGTTGTGGATGTAACTCATGATGGAAATAAACTCCGATACTGTGAAGAGCAATATTGCATGGGAACCTGGAATGTTAGGTCCATGAATCAAGATAAATTGGAAGTGGTCAAACAGGAGATGGCAAGAGTTAACATTGACATTTCAGGAATCAGCAAACTAAAATGGACTGGAATGGGTGAATTTAATTCAGATGACCATTATATCTACTACTGTGGGCAAGAATCCCTTAGAAGAAATGGAGTAGCCATCATAGTCAACTAAAGAGTCCAAAATGCAATACTTGGATGCAATCTCAAAAACGACAGAATGATCTCTGTTCCTTTCCAAGGCAAACCATGCAATATCACAGTAATCCAAGTCTATGCCTTAACCAGTAATGCTGAAAAAGCTGAAGTTGAACTGTTCTATGAAGATGTACAAATCTCCTAGAACTAACACCCAAAAAAGATGTCCTTTTCATTATAGGGGACTGGAATGCAAAGGTAGGAAGTCAAGAAACACCTGGAGTAAGAGGCAAATTGGGCCTTGTAGTACAGAATGAAGCAGGGCAAATACTAGCAGAGTTTTGCCAAGAGAACACACTGGTGATAAAAAACACTCTCTTCCAACAACACAAGAGAAGACTCTACACATGGACATCACCAGATGGTCAATACTGAAATCAGATTGATTATATTCCTTGCAGCCAAAGATGGAGAAGCTCTATACACTCAGCAAAAACAAGACTGGGAGCTGACTGTGGCTCAGATCATGAACTCCTTATTGCCAAATTCAGACTTAAATTGAACAAAGTAGGGAAAACTACTAGACCATTACAGTGGAAGTAAGAAATAGATTCAAGGGATTAGATCTGTTAGACAGAGTACCTGAAAAACTATGGACGGAGGTTCATGACATTGTACAGGAGGAGTGATCAAGACCATCCCTGAGAAAAAAGAAATGCAAAAAGGCAAAATGGCTGTCTGAGGAGGCCTTCCAAATAGCTGTGAAAAGGAGAGACATGAAAAGCAAGAGAGAAAGGGAAAGGTATATCCACTTGAATGCAGAGTTCCAAAGAACAGCAAGGAGAAATAAGAAAGCCTTCCTCAGTGATCACTTCAAAGAAAGAGAGGAAAACAATAGAATGGAAAAGACTAGAGATCTCTTCAAGAAAATTAGAGATACCAAGGGAAAATGTCATGCAAAGATGGGCTCAATAAAAGACAGGAATGGTATGGACCTAACAGAAGCAGAAGATATTAAGAAGAGGTGGCAAGAATAAACAAGAACTATGCAAAAAAGATATTCATTACTCAGATAACCACGATGATGTGATCACTCACCTAGAGCCAGACGTCCTGGAATGTGAAGTCAAGTGGGCCTTAGGAAGCATCACTACAAACAAAGCTAGTGGAGGTGATGGAATTCCAGTTGAGCTATTTCAAATTCTAAAAGATGATGCTGTGAAAGTGCTGCCCTCAATATGCCAGCAAATTTGGAAAACTCAGCAGTGGTCCCAGGACTGGAAAACATCAGTTTTCAATCCAATCGCAAAGAAGGCAATGCCAAAGAATGCTAAGACTACCATACAACTGCACTCATCTCACACGCTGGCAAAGTAATGCTCAAAATTCTCCAAGCCAGGCTTCAACAGTACGTGAACCGTGAACTTCCAGATGTTCAAGCTGGATTTAGAAAAGGCAGAGGAACCAGAGATCAAATTGCCAACATCCGTTGGATGATTGAAAAAGCAAGAGAGTTCTAGAAAAACATCTACTTCTGCTTTATTAACTATGCCAAAGTCTTTGACTGAGTGGATCACAACAAACTGTGGAAAATTCTGAAAGAGATGGGAATACCAGACCACCTGACCTGCCTCCTGAGAAACCTGTATGCAAGTGAGGAAGCCACAGTTAGAACCGGACATGGAACAATAGACTGGTTCCAAATAGGAAAAGGAGTATGTCGAGGCTGTATATTGTCACCTTGCTTATTTAACATATGCAGAGTACATCATGAGAAACGCTGGGTTGGATGAAGCACAAGCTGATATCAAGAGTGCCGGGAGAAATATCAATAACCTCAGATGTGCAGATGACACCACCCTTATGGCAGAAAGCGAAGAAGAACAAAAGAGCCTCTTAATGAAAGTGAAAGAGGAGAGTGAAAAAGTTGGCTTAAAGCTCAACATTCAGAAAACTAAGATCATGGCATATGGTCCCATCACTGCATGGCAAATAGATGGGGAAGCAATGGAAACAGTGACAGACTTTATTTTGGGGGGCTCCAAAATCACTGCAGATGGTGACTGCAGCCGTGAAATTAAAAGACGCTTGCTCCTTGGAAGAAAATTTGTGACCAACCTAGACGGCATATTAAAAAGCAGAGACATTACTTTGGCAACAAAGGTCCTTCTAGTCAAGGCTATGGTTTTTCCAGTAGTCATGTATGGATGTGAGAGTTGGAGTATCAAGAAAGCTGAGAGCCGAAGAACTGATATTTTGAACTGTGGTGTTGGAGAAGACTCTTGAGAGCCCCTTGGACTACAAGGAGATCTAAACAGTCCATCCTAAAGGAAGTCAATCCTGAATATTCATTGGAAGGATTGATGCTGAAGCTGAAACTCCAATACTTTGGCCACCTGATGCGAAGAACTGACTCAACGGAAAAGACCCTGATGCTGGGAAAGATTGAAGGTGGGAGGAGAAGAGGATTACAGAGGATGAGATGGTTGGATGACATCACCAAGTCAATGGACATGAGTCTGAGTAAACTCTGGAAGTTGGTGATGGACAAGGAGGCCTGGCATGCTTCAGTCCATTCGGTCGCAGAGAGTCGGACACGACTGAGTGACTGAACTGAACTGAACTGAACTGATAGTACTTTGGAAGCAAGGAAGGAAAAGAGGAAGAAGGAAATAATCCTCAGTTGCTTACTGAAATGAGCATAAATTTATCCTGTCAAAACAGGTTCCCCATAACATAGTCCCACTTCTGCTTAAGGAATCACCTTCCAATACCCCCATCAAATTTATTTTATTTTATTTTTATTTTATTTTACCCCAATATTTTAGCCAAACTACCGTACCCTGGCCCACATTTTACCATGTGCTTTTCTATCTGTGTGGTACACTCATATTATTTCACTGCTTCGTTTCTGTCAAAATCTATCCCTCAAGGCCCATGGCTGTTTGCTCTGCAAACTCACCCTTGACTCTATCAGGCATAAGGTGCTTCCTCTTGATTTTGGAATACCTGAGAAATAGACTGTAGGGGTTAAGCCCCTACATTCTAAGGTCATATTGCCTAGATTCTACTCCTGCTCTTGCTACTTTCTAGCCAAGAAATCTGGGGTAAATTGCTTAACCTTTAGTAAGTTAGGACCACTGCTCAGAAGAGATAAGGCAAGTAGGAGAAGAGGGGCTTTTATCCACAATCCAAGGAGAACTAGCAGAATGGGAACACTGGAATTGAAATATCAAAGTCAGCAACTCAAAGGAAACCACATATGTCTTCAGTAGGAACTCAACTCTGGGGGTTCAAATGAGTGGAGCTTTGAAGTTCAAGTCCAAAATGTAACCTTCACCTTGGAAAATTCCCCAGCCAAAGTCACAGAAACTAAACAGGAAGCAAATGCTCTAGGAAACCACAGGCAATGCCATCAAGGATGCTTCCCAGGCTATGTATCCAAAACAGGGTTCTTCCCATTTAGGTCTCTTTGCAGTAATGTATGAGTATGTTAACTGCAAGTGAGGAAATCCCTTCACTGTGATTTTTTTTGAGAATTGATTTCATCCAAGAAAAACAACCATCCTTTTTGACAATTTTCTTCTCTATTTATGCCAGTCCAATTATGAGAGGAAAAGCAACGAATACTATTTTCCAGACCTGTGCTTTAAAGAAACCTAGTACCACACCCTCTATTTAGCTCTCTGTCCTGGCACATTTGGGCACACTAGGAATGCCAATCCCTGCCAGGTTCCCTGAGAAGGGAAGGATATGCCTTGATTCCAATAAATAATATATGAAATTGGCATCCATCTAGGAAACCTATTTAACTCAGCATGGACTTGGATTCTGGTTCACAAGTCCTCATTTTCTTTGCCTATATAATAATTGGGAGTCACATCACTGAAAGATATCACTTCGATTTTTTTTAACCATTAAACAAATTTTATTTACCTTTTATTGAAGGATAATTGCTTTACAGAATTTTGCTGTTTTCTGCCAAACCTCAACATGAATCAGCCATAGGTATACATATATTCCCTCCCTCTTGAAACTCCCTCCCATCTCCCTCCCCATCCCACCCCTCTAGGTTGATACAGAGCCCCTGTTTGAGTTCCCTGAAACATACAGCAAATTCCCATTGGCGATCTATTTTACATATGGTAATGTAAGTTTCCATGTTGCTTTTTCCATACATCTCACCCTCTCCTCCCCTCTCCCCATGTCCATAAGTCTATTCTCTGTCTGTTTCTCCATTGCTGCCCTGTACATAAATTCTTCAGTACCATTTTTCTAAATTCTGTATATATGTGTTAGAATATGGTATTTATCTTTCTCTTTCTGACTCACTTCACTCTGTATAATAGGTTCTAGGTTCATCCACCTCATTAGAACTGACTCAAATGCATTCCTTTTTATGACTGAGTAATATCTCATTGTGTATATGTACCACAGCTTCTTTATCCACTCATCTGTCCATGGACATCTAGGTTGCTTCCAATGTTCTAGCTATTGTAAATAGTGCTGCAGTGAACAATGGGATACACGAGTCTCTTTCAATTTGGGTTTCCTCAGGATATATGCCTAGGAGTGGGATTGCTGGGTCATATGGTGGTTTTATTCCTAGTTTTTTAAGGAATATCCATACCATCTTCCATAGTGGCTGTATCAATTTACATTCCCACCAACAGTGCAAGAGGGTTCCCTTTTCTCCACACCCTCTCCAGCATTTGTTGTTTGTAGACTCTTTGATGAGGGCCATTCTGACCCGTGTGAGGTGATATCTCATTGTGGTTTTGATTTGCATTTCTCTAATAATGAGCAACGTCGAGCATCTTTTCATGTGTTCGTTAGCCATCTGTATGTCTTCTTCGGAGAAATGTCCGTCTAGTACACAGAGTAGGTATTCAGTAACACTTGCTATGTACCTTGTTGGTTCAAAGAGAATGTTTGCACTGGGGTGTCTTTACCTTAAGATGAACAATCTCTTTTTTCCATAGGGTAGCTCTCTGGAGTTTCGGGGGAAGTGAACCTCAAATGAGGCTCTCTTTTGAGGGTGTGAGTCTTTCATTCTTATTCTCTTCAGTAGCTGTAACTGACAATTGTGGGATCTGACATCCTTGATTACAGGTAATGGCAGGACACAGTGCTTTATAACTGGAGCACTTTAAAAAGCCTTTAAAATCTGCCATGACAAAAAAAAAAAAATCTGCCATGACAAGGGCATAAAAGTGGCAAGAATGTGTTAGATATGGGCTCTCAAGAAAAAAGAGGGGAAGAAGGTAGAGTCTCTTTAATAGAGGGTGCTGGGGGAGGAAGATTGTTGGGTACTAATTTACTGTTTGAAAAGATATTCTGGTTATATAAGACAACATCTGAAGAAGGGCCACACTTGAGAAATGTGAACAAGATGAAGAAGCCCAAAATACAGACAGAATTGTAACACATTCAATAGGTTTAGTGTTATATTTATTGATTTGCTAATACTACTCTATTGCCCTGTCTGAATGGTAGAGGAGAGAGAGCTCTTGTGCTTCAGGTTTAATCCACTGAAAAGAAACATACAAAAACCTAAAGCTGAATTGTCCTTTTGTATATTATTGGGTGAAACTCTCAAGTTTGTTTTTTTTTTTTCTCCCAAAGACCACAAAAAACCTCTTTGATTTGCCTCATTTGTGGCAATTCACTATTTGGATCCAAAACACTTCACAGATCTGGAGCTAACCTGTTTAAAGAATGTTTTCCAAATCAATAAAACAGAGGGGTCAGAAAAACAGGTACTCAGCTAGCAAATGTTTGTGATTTATACAGTGCTAATAATCATTGACAGTTCAAGTATTCACCCCAATCTTTTGATAGTATGGTCAATGAGGGCTTAATTTGAATAAGTGGAACAAAGTTCTAGTTTTTGGAGCTCATAAAACATCAAGCTTCGAATACACCTCCAAGCCTAACAAAGGTTTCCTTTTCACCTTCACCTGGAAAACAACTTAAACTGTTAGTATCCATTTCTTATTGGGTGAAAACACACACCCAGTCTCATGAGTTATCCCCTTTACATTAACTCTCCATTCTCTACCCTTCATTTTATCCAAATATGAAGGTTTTACTGAAAACAAAATTGTACCTGACAAAAAACATTTTGTTAAGTCAGAAACCATCAACTCTTTCCCAGGTGACCCAAATGGTATGCTCTGGGTCTAGTGGATGCCCAACAGGAAACCAAATTAGATAGGGCACAGCAGGACTGTGTTTACTGAATATACTCTATTGTGACCTCTTGTGGACAGGTTCACAGTGAGAGAGTCCAGGAGTAGCCAAAGTGGTTGTTGCCCCATTCTCTCAAAGATTTGGGGAAGGTTGAAACAGGAGTGGAGATTTCAGCCGAGTTTCCCTAAAGCTGAGTTCCTCTGCTGAGTTTATGATTAATGTCTCTGTCCAAAATTGTATTCTCTTTCTTTTCCCAAACTTGTTCCCCTCAAGATTCAGGAATATCAAAGAAAAGGGGGTATTGAAACATATACAAACCCCAGTATCTTTGTCCTTTGAAGTAAAAGGCTTTTGCTTTAGTCTCCCAGGCCTCCCTTGAGTCTCAAAAAGCTGGCTCAAGAGTTAATGATTAGGAAATGTGAAGATGTATAAACAAAGAATACTTGTTGAGCCAGGAAACTGGTAACAATTTAGACTATAAATCCGCCACATGGAAGAATCACTGAACTCTCAGTTCCCTGAAAGATATAGATAAAGGTCTGACACACATTCCTAAGTTGTTTTTACAGGAAGCAGACCCCCACCAGAAGAAAACTGCTGACCGCAAGCACATAGACTCCAGACTGGTTGAAACCAGAAGATTGATGAGGCACAAAATTTCACCTTGATGCCAACCTACCTGAGAATTGTGCACAAGTTGATCACATACCCTGCAGCCCCCTCACTCACACTGCCTTTTACAACCCTTTCCTGAAAGCCCTCGGGGAATTTGGGTCTTTTAAGCATGAACTGCCCATTCTTCTTGCTTGGTGCCCTGCAATAAATGCTGTACTTTCTATCACCGCAATGTGGTGACAGTAAATTAGGCTTTACTGCACACAGGAGAGTGGACTCAAATTTGGTTCTGTAACAAGGAAAGAGTATTCCCCTGAGGACCACAATCTGGAGTCCATATCAGCACTATAAGTTCCATCTCAACCCCTTCCACCAAAGCATTTCTTTGGGCTGTTAGTTTACTATATGCGAACCCTATGCATGTTATACTTCAAAAATCACTATTGTTTAGTGTAAATAATAATGATGCTAATAGTAGAGCAGTGGTGTGATTATAAGAGGAGAGAGCTCACATGGGGAGAAAGTGGAAATATTACACTGCAATGTCTGAGTAGAAGGTTTTAAACATTACCAACTGGATAGCACCCAGGCCTGACTTCTTGCAGACTTTTTCATCCGTGTTGCTCAAGAAAGCACACAGAGCTAGTGCAAAATGTTCTGTGGGAAGACTCAGTGAGCCAGATATACACTTGGTTTGTATGGTACCCTGAAAGAACTGCCATTTTTCACAGTAGTTTTTTGCCTGGCAAAAACAGATCAATTGCATGTCCACCTACCATCTCTTGTGGAAGATAGATTGTATATATCGTGTGCTAAAACTTTCTCCATCAGTAAGAAGGCCCCGGGGTTCTAGGGCAAGCAATATGGATGCCCTTGTGAAAGTTAATTTCAGCTACAGGTGTTAGTGATTTTATTAGGAAAGAAAGAAAGGGAGCTGTTTCAGGACTAGGGCATAAACACATTGAATGACCCTGCTTTCTTTGCCAGGACAAATGCTGGCATAAGTCAAACAGAATGTTAAACTCCATCTCTAGCTTGGTGTCACTGATTGGGGAACTGGAACAACTCTGGCAGTTTGTTTGAGATAAGCTCAAAATTGTATGGAGGTATGGGGGCTGGAAGTCAAACAACCTCAAACCAAATTAATTAGATTTTTAATTTTTGAGGTGCTGTTTTATTTGGATTGTTTTAAAGCCAGGAATCATAATGTTCTTAAAACTGGATCAGGACCTCTCCTGCACTGATAGGAATCTGAACTTGAAAAGTGGTGGCTAGTTGTCCCCCTATTTTGGTTCTCCCATTCTTCACTAAGTGGCAAAACTCTGACATTTTAACTGGGCACATAGTCACCCAGAATAAAAACTATAATTCTTGATCTCACTTGCATCATCTCAAACGAGACTCACTTGAGTCTCACTTTCTGAGACTCACTTCTGACCAACTGGATGTAAGGGAAAGTGATGTCACATGATTTCTAACTGTCTTTAAATGGATGGGCATACTATTTTCCCCTAGTCTGCAAACCAACTGGTTGGAATGCAGATATGATGGCTGGAGCTAGAGTAGCCATTTTGGATCATAAATTGGAAACCATATGTTGAGAATGGGAGAACATCAACACAGAAGGAATCTGGGTCCCTTGGGATCATGGAGATCCCATATAAGCCCTCAAGTTCCTATATGGACTTTTATATCATCTCAGACGTTGAATTTGAAGTTCTATTCTGGTCTTTTAAATGTCTCCCATGTCTTCATTTAACATGTTCAATTCTTCATCTAGCTTCTTGAACATACGAAAAGTAGTCATAATAACTGTTTAAACGGCTTTGTATACCAGTCCCATTATCTGTGTTATTTCTGAGTCAGTTTTGATTAATTTATTCGTCTCCTTATTATGGGTTATATTTTCCTTCTTTTGGATATCTAGAAGTTTTTGATTGGATGTAAGATGTGACTTTTATCTTGCTGGATATTTTGTATTTCTATAAATAGTCTTGGGCTTTGTTCTTGAACACAGTTAAATTACTTGGAAACAGTTTGATCCTTTCAAGGCACTTCATTAGGCAGTTCTAGAGCAGCCTTGAGTCTAGGGCTAACTTGGCACCATTATTGAGGCAAGACACTTTTGAGAACTCTGATACTCTGAATTATGAGATTTTTCCATTCTGGCTGGAAGGAACAGGCACTATTTATAGTCCTGTGTAATGGTATCTGAGGATTGTTTCTTCTGATCTTTTCAGGTGGTTCTTTTCCTAGCCTCATATACATGTGTTGATCAGAATTCAGTTGACGAATCAGGGGGAGCTCTGCAAGTCTCCAAAAGTTCTCTTTGTATACAGTTTTCTCTTCTCTGGTATCTTGTCTTGCAAATTCTAGCTGCCCTAGTTTTTCCAATTCCCAGCTCCATATCCTCATCCACCTGGCCCTGCCTGGGTTCCTTCTCCCTGTACTGATGCCTGGAAACTCTCTCCAGGCAGTAAGCTGAGGGAATCATGGGGCTCACCTTGTTTGTTTCCTGTCTCTCAGAAATCACTGTTCTTTGTTGCCTGGTGTCCGATGTCTGAAGACTATTGTTTTCATTTTGTCTGGTTTTTCACTTGTTTCAGGCAGGAGGGTAAATCCAGTCCCTGTTCCTCCATTTTGGCCAGAACTACGGACTTTTACATCAGAGAGAAATAAATGACTGTATTGTTTAACCCACTGTTATTTTGGGTTTTCTGTCATTTGCAGCCAAGTCTAATCCTAACAAATACAGGGCTGATCCTTGATTTATTTAGAGCAGTTTTTGACTTTAATATAGAGAAGCCAAGATTTTTAGAATAACCAGAGTCTTGAATAGTGCCTAAGTAAGGTCAAATACCTGGATGAAACTGAAAGCTCTGTCATTTCCCATGAGAAGAGTGGTGCTTAAGTAGCCAAATCAATTCCAGCTGCTGCCAGTTGAAAAAACAAGGTACATTTTTTTTGCTTAGTGTGATTAATTTCTTGTTCATGGAGACAGTACAGTGGAGAGATATTTATTCCATAAACTTTCCCTGAGCACCTATGGTTGCCTAGGCACTAGACTATGTTCTAGGAATATGTATATGTATAAATTGGAATGTAAGCCTCCACCAGCAGTTCACAATTTAGAGAAGGAACCCCTTATTTAGATACTATCCCTTGTCATGTGAATAGCTCATGAATTTGGCTAAGAGGTTTAGTGCCATTTTTAAAACAATAAATCTCATCTTCTATTTTTTTCCGTTTAATTAGGGGAAATGCCTTTTCAACCCATGGGTCTGCAGTGAACTATGTAATTTATACTTTCAGTAATAAGGTAATTTATACTTGTGGCATAAAGAAGCTTCTCCTTGAACAGGATATTCACACAAACTCAAAACTTGACTAATATTAGTGCAATGGAGAAATTGGACTGATACCACCAGTTGGATAGTACCCTAGCCAAATGATGGAGTTTAACATTATCAGTAATTGCCAAAATGACATGTTCCTTTGTTTTGAGGCACTAAGAAGGATATAACATTATGGAAAACAAAAAAAGTTAAGCTTAAAGTATTCATTAGTTGCTCAGTTATGTCCGACTCTTTGTGACCCCATGGACTGTAGCCTGTCAAGCTCCTGTGTCCATGGGGATTCTCAAGGCAAGAATACTGGAGTGGGTTGCCATTTCCTCCTCCAGGGGATCTTCCCAACCCAGGGATCGAACCCGGGTCTCCTGCATTGCAGACAAATTCCTTAGCATCTGAGCCACTAGGGAAGTCTGAGAAATAATCAGAGGAAGCAAACTGAGAGTCCACAAAACATCTGGCCTGGACTCTTAAAAAATTGCTGATGTCATTAAAGACAAAAGGAAAAAAGTGGAGTGTGGGATTCCAGATTAAAGGAGACCCAAGGTACTGAAAACTAAATGCAATTTGTAATATTTTACTGCATCAAAAAAAAAAAAAAAACTATAAGGACATTATTGAGAGAATAGGGGAAGTGTGAAAATAAACTTTATGAATGTGTGTGTGCTAAGTTGCTTCAATTGTGTCTGACTCTTTTGCAACTCTATGGACTGTAGCCCTCCAAGCTCCTCTGTCCATGGGATTTCCCAGGCAAGAATATGGAGTGAGTTGCCATGCCCTCCTCCAGGGGATCTTCCTGACCCAGGGATCAAACCCACATCACTCATGTCTCCTGCATTGGCAGGTGGGTTCTTTACCCCTAGTGCCACCTGGGAAGCCCTATAGACTTTATACCTGTCTGTTGTATCAGTGTTGTATTTCCTGAGCGTGATGACTATACTGTAGTTACATAGGATAGTGCCCTTGTTTTTAGGAGACTCTTACTCAAGTATTGCAGGGGTGAAGAGTCAAGACATCTACAAATACCTCTCAAATAGTTCATAAGCCTTTCCCTGGTGGCTCGGACAGTAATGAGTCTGCCTGCAATGCAGGAGACCTGGGTTCAATTCCTGGGTTGGGAAGATGCCCTGGAGAAGGAAATAGCAATCCACTCCAATATTCTTGCCTGGAGAATCTTGCCATGAACTGAGGAGCCTGGCAGGCTACAGTCCATGGGCTTGCAAAGAGTAGGATACAACTGAGCAAATAACGTACACACAAAACAAAGTAGATGTGGGAAAATAAGAAGAATAGGTAAATCTAGGTGAAGGCTATATTGGGCACTCATTGTTCTATTCTTGTAACCTTAATGAAGGTTTGAAAATGTTCAAACTAGAAAGTTGGTGGGAAAATGAAAAGCTTGATAAGCAGGAAAAAAAATTCTCTCTTCCTTATGATAGGTGCTTGGCTTTACTGAGAGGTTTCATGAGTGACCAGATCTGTACCTGCAGGAAGTAACCAGAAGCTTCTCTGTTCCCCTGGACCATCCTTTAAATTATCCCACTAGCTGGAGTATCATAACCTTGTATTCCCTTCCTTTTCCCTTTTTCACATACTAAAACCAAGCTCCTTGAATAATGCCCATACTTGAATTCTCACTGGGTTTATATAAGCTCAGGAAAGCTACTGATTCAAAGTTAGTTTTCTGCTTCTAGTAATGTGTTGGAACTGGCCTGCACTTCTTCATACTGGCTAGCACTGGTTCACAGAAGCCAATCACAATGGTAGCTTGAAATCAACCCTGGTGGAAATATTTATGATGTGATGTCTGCACATGCTACAAATCAGGGTCCCTCTACCCCTTCTCTCAGAGTCAGTGGTTAAACATTTACTATAACACTACTGACTTTCATCCTTACCCGGTGAGAAGTCTCCTGCAGGCCTTGTAATTTATAGCCCTTCTAAAGAATCCTGAATTTCTCTGAGGTTTACAAACAAATATCCCATAGAATGTTCCCTGGTGGCCTCTATTTAGTCTAAGAGTAGACTTTGACTAAACTGAAGATGTAGGTAGGAACGCTGTCTACAGTAAAACAAAACAAAACAAAACAAAAACAAAAAACTGTTGTCGGTGTTCTCAAAAAAGGCCAAAAAGCTTTTCACTGGGTGGCAGTTTAATGAAAGTGGAAAAGAGTTCTGGTGCTCAGTCGCTCAGCTGTGTCCGACTCTTCACAACCCCACGGACTGTAGTCTGCTAGGTTCCTCTGTCCATGGGACTTCCCACGCAAGAATACTGGAGTGGGTTGCCATTTCCTACACCAGGGGATATTCCCGACCCAGGGATCGAACTCGCACTGTCTCCTGCATTGGCAGGTGGATTCTTTACTATTGAGCCATCTGGGAAGCCCAAAGAGTGCCAGAAAGAAAAGAAAGTGAAAGTTGCTCAGTCGTGTCTGACTCTTTGTGACCCCATGGAATTCTCTAGGCCAGAATACTGGCCAGGTAGCCTTTCACTTCTCCAGGGGATCCTCCCAACCGAAGAATCGAACCCAGGTCTCCCACATTGCAGGAGGATTCTTTACCAGCTGAGCCACAGAGGAAGCCCAAGAATACTGGAGTGGGTAGCTCATCCCTTCTCCAGTGGATCTTCCTGACCCAGGAATCAAACCGGGGTCTCTTGCATTGCAGACAGAATCTTTACCAACTGAGCTATCAGGGAAGAGCAAAGAGTGCTGGACCAGGGGACAAATGGTCCTACCACTTTCAGTTCAGTTCAGTTCAGTTCAGTTGCTAGTCATGTCCGACTCTTTGTAACCCCATGGACTGCAGCATGCCAGGTTTCCCTGTCCATCACCAGCTCCCAGAGCTTGCTCAAACTCACGTCCATTGAGTTGGTGATACCATCCAACCATCTCATTCTCTGTTGTCCCCTTCTCCTCCCACCTTCAACCCTTCCCAGCATCAGAGTCTTTTCCAATGAGTCAGGTCTTCAGCTCAGGTGGCCAAAGTACTGGAGTTTCAGCTTTAGCATCAGTCCTTCCAATGAATATTCAGGACTGATTTCCTTTAGGATGGACTGGTTTGATCTCCTTGCCGTCCAAGGGACTCTCAAGAGTCTCCTCCAACACCACAGTTCAAAAGCATCAATTCTTTGGCACCAAGTTTTCTTTATAGTCCAACTCTCATGTCCATACATGACTGCTGGAAAAACCATAGCTTTGACTAGATGACTTTTGTCAGCAAAGTAATGTCTCTGCTTTTTAATATGCTGTCTAGGTCGGTCACAACTTTTCTTCTAAGAAGCAAGTGTCTTAATTTCATGGCTGCGGTCACCATCTGCAGTGATTGTGGAGCCCCCCAAAATAAAGTCTATCACTGTTTCTATTGTTTCCCCATCTATTTTCCATGAAGTGATGGGACTGGATGCCATAATCTTAGTTTTTTGAATGTTGAGTTTTAAGCCAACTTTTTCACTCTCCTCTTTCACTTTCATCAAAAGGCTCTTTAGTTCTTCTTCACTTTCTGCCATAAGAGTGGTGTCATCTGCATATCTGAGGTTATTGATATTTCTCCCAGCGATCTTGATTCCAGCTTGAAACCTCTATGAGCCATGATTTTCTTATCTGTAAAATGGCAGGACTATAGTACTATCTCATAGAGTTGCTTTCAGGGGATTCACATATCTATCTTTTCAAATTGAAACATATAATCAGTCACATAGTATCATCAGAGCAAATGTTTAATGAGTGCTTACTAGAAGATAAACATTGTATTAATTTATTTAGAAATATAATATCAAACTTCAAAATTCTATATGTTGGGAATCAGTAATACTCCCCTAATCTTAGAACAGTGCCTTAAAGTGATGTAGTGTGTGCCTATTACATGTTTATTGTTACTGACAATCCCTTGTATTTGGGAATAATTGAATTTAGTCTGTGGAACAAGTAAACAAACAAAGGGAAGTATTTATAGCCTTAACTAAGACTGAAATTAAGTACCTTGCTAAGAGGCATCAGAGTAGCAAGTAGAATTAAGCCCTTTGAATTTCCAGCCCAGTGCTCTGCTTCCTGTGTGACTTTGGTCATGACACTACCCATCTCCCAGTCTTAGCTGGCTTGAGTCTGGGGTGACTAATGCATCCCAGTGTGCACAGAAATTTCCTGGTTTAATACTTCAACTCCCACTCTTGGGAAACCCCTTATTCTTAGATTAACCAGGATGATTGGTCATCCTACTTGATTCTGTCCTCTGATTCACAGAATAGACCCAGGCTTCTTCCGAAGAAAACTTACTGGGCTTTGCTACTCATTCATCACCTCATTCCTTCAGATCTCATTAGCATCATATTTAGGAATACTTTCTTAGTCTTTTTGGTGGGCTCTTGTTTCTCTGCCTGTCCAAAATTTCCCTCACAATTCTACTTCCTGATGATAACCACTGCTAACTTTTTGTATATGTTCTTTCAGTATTTTTTTTCACAGTTGGGTATATATTATAATTATTATCATTACAAACTTGTGATCATACTGTATAAGTACTCATTTCCCATAATTCCCACTTAATGTTATATCATAAGCATTTTTCCAAGTCATTAAACCTTCTTTAAAGAAACATCATATCAATGACTGTACAATACTCCACTGCAAGGGATATACCATATTTCTTTACTTAACCATTCCCCTATTGTATGAAATTTAGGCTTTTCCACTTTTTACTGTTATAAACAGGGTTCTAATGAATATCTTCATTCATAAATCTTTTGTACTGCTTTGCTTTATAAGAGTGGAATTACTGTGTCAAAGGCTGTGAACATTTTTAAGGCTATTGATACATATTGCCAAAATGCAGAGAGGATTAATTGGGAAGGGTAATTGGCAGTATTAATTTTAGAGACACATTGGGAAATTGTTTGAACAGTATCCTGGTGATTGTGGAACTTCATTTTATAAATGGCTCTATGGAGAGAACTTAGATTACTTTGGAAAGCATTTTCAAGTTGATGTCTAAGAAGCTGAAAAAATTGTTAATAAAATGTGTAGTCAATGTATATTGTATTGTTTATTTTAGGTGCATTTTATAATTAGATGAAAAAGATGATATGGCATGAAGCATGGCTCCCTTTTATAATAATTATGTAGACTGTATCTGTGTCCATTATAAGGTACACACATTAATTTTATTATTTAGAATTATCATAGTCTTATTGTAAGTGTATCTGTGCTAATATGACAAATTGTTGGTCATATTTTATATTTATTGGATACAGTGTCCTTGGTTTGAAATACAGCTCCAGTGATAACATTGTTCTTTTTTAAAATTTATTTTTGATTGGGGGATAATTGCTTTACAATGTTATGTTGGTTTCTGCCATACAATAATGTGAATCAGCCATAAGTATACATATATCCCCTCCCTACTGAACCTCTGTCCCACCTTCCACTTCATTTTACCCCTCTAGGTTGACACAGGTTGAGCTCCCTGTGCTATACAGCAACTTCCCACTAGCTATCTGTTTTACAAATGGTAATGTATATGTTTCAAGGTTACTCTATCAATTCATCCCACCCTCTCCTTCCCCTCTGGTGTCGATAACACTGTTCTTAAGGAAGCAATCTTCCTTGGATGTTATTTCCAGGATTGCATTTACAGTAAAAAGTGGGCACCGCTTATACCATCATTCTTTCCTCCTTCCACTGACCACTAGAGGGGAGAAAACATTCAGAGGTAGCTCACAGCCTATCTCTCCACTTCCAAGGAGACCAAGGTGCTTTCCAATAGAGGCTCCAATAAATGCTTTCAATAGAAGCATTTACCACTCTCTTCAGCTCTTTCCTGCTGAAGCTATTTCTGAGCACCCAAACTCCACCCAAGCATCTTCTCCTGCTTGTTTTATTTTCTTTATAGATCAAGGGAAACAGATAAGAAATTTAAAGGTAGAGTGATCGGAGCTATTATTCTATTTGTGACCACTGAAAATTAAAATACATGAGGCAACCAAGACAACATTTCCAGGGCACATCTATAAGACAAAGTGAACTTGTGTACAGCAGCAAGTAAAGCAAAAGCCTGAAAAAATCATTTCAGTAACCCACCTCGGTTCAACCCAGACTCTGCCATAGCCCTTTCCTGATATTCTTAGCCCCACCTCAGACTCTCAGCATACTACTCCCATCAAAAAGTAGGAAAAACCATGACCCTTCACTTTAGTAATTCTCTGGCTAAGCAGAAAATCAGCTTTTTTTGTTGGGATCATTTAATCCTTGTACCTAAGTCTCCATCTCCACTGTATAATCATAAGGGATTTGATTTAAGTCATACCTCAATGACCTAGTGGTTTTCCCTACTTTTTCCAATTTCAGCCTGAATTTTGCAATAAGGAGCTGATGGTCAGAGCCATGGTCAGCTCCAGGTCTTGTTTTTGCTGACTGTATAGAGTTTCTCCATCTTCAGCTGCAAAGAATATAATTAATCTGATTTCAGTGTTGACCAACTGTTGATGTCCAAGTGTAGAGTCATCTCATGTTGTAAGAGGGTGTTTGTTATGACCAGTGTCTTATCTTAGCAAACTCTGTTAGCCTTTACCCTGCTTAATTTTGTACTCTACGGTCAAACTTTCCTGTTACTCCAGGTATCTCTTGACTTCCTACTTTTGTATTCCAATCCCCTATGATGAAAAGTACATCTTTTTTTGGTGTTAGTTCTAGAAGGTCTTGTAGGTCTTCATAGAACTGTTCAACTTCAGCTTCTTCGGCATTAGTGGTTGGGGCATAGACTTGGGTTATTGTGATATTGAATGGTTTGCTTTGAAAACGAAATGAGATCATTCTGTCGTTTCTGAGACTGCACCCAAGTACTGCATTTCAGACTCTTTTGTTGACTGTGAGGGCTACTCTATTTCTTCTAAGGGATTTTTGACCACAGTAGTAGAAATAATGGTCATCTGAATTAAATTCACCCATTCCGGTCCATTTTAATTCACTGATCCTAAAATGTCAACATTCATTCTTGCCATCTCCTTAAAATTAAAGACACTTGCTCTGTGGAAGGAAAGTTATGACAAACCTAGACAGTGTATTAACCAGAGACATCATTTTGCAACAAAGGTCTGTATGGTCAAAGCTATGGTTTTTCCAGTAGTTATGTATGGATGTGAGAGTTGGATCATAAATAAGGCTGAATGCCGAAGAATTGATACTTTCAAACTGTGGTGCTGAAGAAGACTCTTGAGAGTCCCTTGGACTGCAAAGAGATCAAACCTTTCAATCCTAAAATAAGTCACCCCTGAATATTCATCGGAAGGACTGATGCAGAAGCTGGATCTCCACTACTTATCCACCTGATGTGAAGAGCCAACTCATTAGAAAAGACCCTGATGCTGGGAAGGATTTAGGGCAGGAGAAGAAGGGGACAACAGAGGATGAGATGGTTGGATGGCATCACTGATATTCCTAAAATGTTGGACATGAATTTGAGCAAATTCTGGGAGATGGTGAAGGACAGGGAAGCTGGTGTGCTGCAGTCCATGGGGTTGCAAACAGTTGGACACAATTTAGTGACTGAACAACAATAAAGTCTGCAGGTGTGTGGCCTGTGGTTACCATCAGTACTCTGATATTTGGGGAGGCATTAATATAACACAGTGATTGAGGGCATGTATGTTGGACAGACGTAGGATTCACTCCTGGCTTTACCACTTTTCAGTGCTATGATCCTTGGTTTCCTTAATTTTTAAAACAGGGAAGATAATGCTACTTACCCTTATAAGATGGTTGTAAGAATTAAATGAGATAATGAATGCACAGTAAAACCTTTAGCACAGTGCCTGTTATATGGTATATAAACAGTGGCTACTATGATCATGAGTCAAGCTTGGGTCTCTGGCATTTATTCTTAGATTGTGTCAGGGCATCCTGCTGTTTGGATCTCTGCTGACTGCTCTCTCTGCTCCTGTTTGGATTGTATGTTGGAAGTGACCTAAACCCTAACCTGCTAACCTGGTTTAAAATCTATATTCCAGATTCTCATCTTAACCCACTAACTCTAAAATAGCCCATCAGTTATACTCTCAACTATATTTGGGCCTTTGACCTCTATCCCACCACATGGGGTCTGCCAGGACTACCTAATCTCTCAGGCATGTTGGATCCAACCAGACGCTGTACCACTCCTGACTATGCTCAATATCTTCAAGTCAAGTCAAGTTTTGCTTTTTGATGACAATAGGGAATCAGTGTAGTTTCTTAAAAAGGGAAATGCTATGAATGCTGTGAGGAAAGCAGAGATTTAATGCCCAAAGGGATCTTTATGCTTTTAGTTGATTAAACTGGCAAGAATTTGCAGGAACTATTTAACTTGATTGGTATACTGCCTGGCAAACTATCATTCATTTCTTTGCAAAATAAATGCTTTAAAAAAAGAGATTAAAGAGATTCCAGGCCATATATCTTGATGGGTGCTCTATAATTCCCTATTCTACCCATTCGCTGAAGTCACCAAAATAACTAACACCATTTACTGAGTATGTACTTTATTTGAAGGGCTTCCCGGGTGGCGCGAGTGGTAAAGAACCTGGCTGCCAGGTTCTCTTACGCTGGAGACATAAGAGACACAGGTTCGATCCCTGAGTAGGGAAGATCCCCTGGAGGAAGGCATGGAAACTCACTCCAGTATTTTACCTGGAGAATCCCATGGACAGAGGAGCCTGGCAGACTATAGCCCATAAGCTTGCAAAGAGTCAGATACTCCTGAAGTGACTTAGCGTGCACGCACTCTGTTTCAAGGCATTGCACTGTACATTTGGCATGTATATGTCATTCAGCTTGCATAGCAGTCCTGTGATGTGTGTACTACTACTATTTTTTTTTTGTCCATGCCACTGAGCATGTGGGATCTTAGCTCCTTGACCAGGGATCAAACCCATGCCCCCTCCATTGGAAGATCAGAGTCTTTTTTTTTTTTTTTTTTTTTTTTTTTTTTTTCAGTGGGTTTTGTCATACATTGACATGAATCAGCCAATAGATTTACACGTATTCCCATCCCGATCCCCCTCCCACCTCCTCTCCACCCGATTCCTCTGGGTCTTCCCAGTGCACCAGGCCCGAGCACTTGTCTCATGCATCCCACCTGGGCTGGTGATCTGTTTCACCATAGATAATATACATGCTGTTCTTTTGAAATATCCCACCCTCACCTTCTCCCACAGAGTTCAAAAGTCTGTTCTGTATTTCTGTGTCTCTTTTTCTGTTTTTGCATAAAAGGTTGTCGTTACCATCTTTCTAAATTCCATATATATGTGTTAGTATGCTGTAATGTTCTTTATCTTTCTGGCTTACTTCACTCTGTATAAGGGGCTCCAGTTTCATCCATCTCATTAGACTGGTTCAAAATGAATTCTTTTTGAATGGCTGAGTAATATTCCATGGTGTATATGTACCACAGCTTCCTTATCCATTCATCTGCTGATGGGCATCTAGGTTGCTTCCATGTCCTGGCTATTATAAACAGTGCTGCAATGAACATTGGGGTGCATGTGTCTCTTTCAGATCTGGTTTCCTCAGTGTGTATGCCCAGAAGTGGGATTGCTGGGTCATATGGCAGTTCTATTTCCAGTTTTTTAAGAAATCTCCACACTGTTCTCCATAGCAGCTGTACTAGTTTGCATTCCCACCAACAGTGTAAGAGGGTTCCCTTTTGGAAGATCGGAGTCTTAACCACTGGACTGCCAGGGAAGTCCTAAGTGTACTATTATTATTTGCATTTTATAGCTGAGAAAACTGGGGCTCACAGGGGTGAACTGCCCAGAGTAATATATTTAGCATGGGGAAACCAGACCAAAACTTAAAATCTAAGCTTGATGCCAAAAATTATGTTCATATCACTGTCCTAAATGATGGCTTGTGTTTGTATGCTCAATCATTCAGTCATGTCCAACTCTTTGTGACCCCGTGGACTATAGCCTGCCAAGCTCTTCTGTCTATAGGATTTTCCAGGCAAGAATACTAGAATAGGTTGCCATTTCCTCCTCCAGGGGATCTTCTTAACTCAGGGATTGAACCCACGTTTCTTGAGTCTCTTGATTTGGCAGGCTGATTATTCACTATTGAGACACCTGGGAAATCCTGTTAAACAAAAGTAGGCCTAACAGGGTATAACAGGGACTTCTCTTGATGCCCAGTGGTTAAGACTCTGTGCTTCCAAAGCAGGAGGTACGGGTTCCATTCCTGGCTGGGGAACTAAGATCCCACATGTTGTGTGGCGTGGGGAGGGTGGGGGTAAGAGGGTAAAACAAGTTAGTTTTGTAAGTCTTTAAGACCTTCAATGCAAATTTAGATCACTAGTTGAGAAGAGATTTTGACTGGGGAACTGTGTGTTGTATATTTGGATGTATATGAAGGCAGTGTAGGGGGAGGAAGGTGGTTGCTAGGGATACCAAAGCCATCAATCCCATGAGAGATAAAGGAGAGGAGGGCAAGAAGTGGAAGAGAGAAACAAGAAATTTACAATTTTCCCCTTTGGTGTCCCTGTTAGTGGATCCTGTAATAGACTATGGTACAAATAAAGGACCAGCAAGGGGATAGAAAGAGGTACGGGTTTGTGACCCAGAGAGATCAGCCTTTGACTCTAAGCTCCACCACTCACATGCTGTGGGAACTTGGCAAAAACTTAACGTCTCTAAATCTTTGTTTCCCTGTCTATAAAATGGGTTTTAAAAGAAATACTTACTCCCCAAGGCTACTGTGAAAATTAACTGAGACAGGGTGATGAAATGTAAATGGAATTAGAGTGGTGATGGTTGGGCAACCATCCATGATATTTATAACTCATTTAAAATACTAAATGAGATGACATATATAAAATACCTAGCACAATGCCTGACACAGAGTAAACACGTTTTAAATGGTAATAACTACTATTATCTCATTGTTATGTGTTATTTTTGTGATGACAATGATTAAAAGGATGACAATCATTTTCTCTGATAGCTCTGATAGCAATTCCTATATCTTAGTAGGAAAAATACATCTCTGTGAGCACATTAGTCAAGATGCGGAGATGAGTGGGTGGTTTCTGGATACATTTAGATCACAGATGGGATTACTAGGCTAGGAGCTCATTTGGCATCTATAGGAGACTCAGGAGACTCGGGGCAGCTGGGTCATCTTTCCAGAGTGAATTACAACTCCCCTACCCTCCGCGGGCTCTATCAACACTTCTTTCAGGAGCCTGGCTATCTGTGGGCCCAGATGGATACTGGAGGGCATTTGACAAACAATAGTAGAACTTCCGAAGGTTGCCAACAGCCCAGTCAGCTGGAAAATCATGGTGGCCTTTATGTCACTTGTGAATTTATTAAGTGCCTGTGCTGCTGCTGCTGCTGCTAAGTCGCTTCAGTCCTGTCTGACTCTGTGCGACCCCATAGACGGCAGCCCACCAGGCTCCGCCGTCCCTGGGATTCTCCAGGCAAGAACACTGGAGTGGGTTGCCATTTCCTTCTCCAATGCATGAAAGTGAAAAGTGAAAATGAAGTCGCTCAGTCACGTCCGACTCTTAGCGACCCCATGGGCTGCAGCCCACCAGGCTCCTCCGTCCATGGGACCCTCTAGGCAAGAGTACCAGAGTGGGGTGCTATTGCCTTCTCCAAATAGGAACCCTTAAAAAACAAGACTGTTCAAAAAGTTTAGAAAATTTTGAAACAGTTAATTTTTAGAAGATCTTTGAGTTGATGGCAAGTTCAAACTCAAAGAAAATAAATGCTGATTTGAAAATAAAGTTGTATTAACATAACTCCTTTTGAAGTCAAAGGTTTGGGTTTCGTGGATTAAAAAAAGTCTTTAGTCAGTTGATGTAAACCAGGTTACAATTTTTCTCTGCACCTGGGCAGGTCCCATCTGGAAAGTTTCAGATAGGCTGACCCATCTGTAAAGCACATTGGTTACTGCATATGAGCTATAATGCAAGTGAGCAGGAGTGTAGGTTTTGGATAGCCAGGGACTGAAAACATATGGGTTTTATTTAATAGTATCTCTTAGGGTCCAATCTGTGGGCATTCTGTTTAGAGTAGAAGTAAAGGAAAGAAAGAATAGCTAGCCATTATTTACTGCCACAATTGGCAGTAGTTAATAGCATAAATATTATAAAAACTAGACATTCTTTTTTTTAAAAAAAACTAGCCATTCTGTTTTTAATGGAAAAAAGAATCTTGGTTTAAATAGACTATTTGGTTATCTCATTTTCACTCAAAATGCTGCCAAATTATGTTATTAGAATGATCAGTAACACCTAATAGATAGCTTGAGTATTCACAAGTTTTCTAATACAATTTGGATGGTGTACTTTTTCTAACGGTGATCCCTAAGTGTCCAAATTCTCAGGCTAATATAAATGCCACTTGCAAATTTGTACAGATGCTAATAGGAGTTGATTAGTGTACAAAGTTGCTCAAAGTTCAAGACGACTGAAAGTGAAGTTCAACCAGTACTGTGAGTCAAGTGAATTTATTTTGCTTACTCTGTCAAACCCAACAGATAAGCCCTGTTCATGCTAACATTTGGCTACAGTCCTGCTTCTCCCCCATACCTGGGGGGGAAGGAATTGAGATGATTAATGGGTGAAAACTGCTACTCCCTACCTTTTATGATCTCATCATTTATGAAGAGGGGAGTAGACATGGCTTAAGTGTGACTCCCTTTGGATGCCTACAAGACTCTAGCCACCCACCCCACCCCCAATCAAGCTCTTCCAAAGCTATTTCTCCTCTAAGGCCCTGCTCTAGGCTCATGCCTTCATCAGCTACTCTCATCCATAGGGAACTGTTTTCTGGATATAAATATCCGAGTTTGGATATTTGGATATATACTCTTCTATTGAATAAAGCTCCATATAAGAGAAGATCAAGATAAGCTAAATGTTAATCCATGCTCACAAGCCTCATAGCCCAGGAGGGGAGAATGATAATAATAGCAAAAATATCAGTGGTAATAGTTGCAGTAGTACTGGTAACAGGGGCCATTTATTAAGTGCTTGATGTGTACTAAGTAGTTTATATATATGATCTCATTCAATCCTTACAATAAATAGTATTCATTAATTCATTCATTCAACAAAACAAAACAAATCAGACCAAGTCCCTCTCCTCTTGGAGCAAAGCTTTCTACATCAAGGTAGGTGGAGAATCAAAGGAGTGCTGTCTTGGAAGCCAAGCAAAGAAAGTTTTTCAAGAAAGAAAGAATGAAAAGCCATTTCAAATGCTGGTGGCAGGTCAAGTAAGACAAAAACTGAGAGATGATTGCTGGAATTAACAAAGTGGATGTCACTGGTGACCTTTATAAGATAGGAGCAAAGGCAATGAAGCCTGATTAGAGTGGATTTGAGAGAGAATGTGAAAAGTGGAGATTTTGAGTATAAACAACTATTTCAGAGAGTTATGCTGTAAGGGGAATAGAGATATGCACCAGTAACTATAAGAGAAGGTGGAGTTAAGAGATGGTTTGAGGAACTAATAGCTAATAATCAGTAGAGCACTTTGTGCTGGGCACTGCACTAATTGTTTTTATATATTTTAGCCTATTTAATTATTATAACAACCCTGTGGGATAGTTACTATTACTCCAGGTCACAGATGAAGAAACTGAAGCTCAGGATGGTTACTTGCCTGAAACAGGGTTTCTTAACTTTGACACTATTGACATGTTGGGTCAGATAATTCCATGTTGTAGGGGGCTGTCCTGTGCAACATAGGATGTTTACCAGCTTCTCTATTCTCTATAGACTAGATGCCAGTAGCACCCCACCAATTATGGCAACCCAAAATATTTCCATACCTGGCCAAATGTTCCTTGGTTGGTAAGACTGCCGCTGGTTGAGAACCACTGGGTAAAGCTTACATATCTAGTAAATAATAGAGCCAGATCTTAAAAGATGGGCTTTTAAAAGATCTGGCTCTAAAACCTGTGCTCTCCATCGAAACATGTATATTATCTATGGTGAAACAGATCACCAGCCCAGGTGGGATGCATGAGACAAGTGCTCGGGCCTGGTGCACTGGGAAGACCCAGAGGAATCGGGTGGAGAGGGAGGTGGGAGGGGGGATCGGGATGGGGAATACATGTAAATCCATGGCTGATTCATGTCAATGTATGACAAAAACCACTACAATATTGTAAAGTAATTAGCCTCCAACTAATAAAAATAAATGGAAAAAAAAATAAAACCTGTGCTCTCAACCACTGTAATTTCTTGTACTACCAAGATGGAAAAATTTCCCAACCCTGTCCTGAGTACCTGTGGATCCCTGGGCAGTGGGAAAAATTTCTGGTCACTGGGGTGAAGGCATACCTGCTCACAAGTTCCATGGTTCAGGATTGCAGCTCAGATCGTCTCTCTGTCTCTGTCTCTGTCTCTGTCTCTGTCTCTCTCTCTCTCTCTCACACACACACACACACTCCTGGCCTTTATAATCAAGGAAAACCCCCTAGAGTTTGCATCTCTTCCTCACTCTGGACCCCCATACGTAAGATTAAATGGTTGGACTACAGGATTCCTGAGGTACTTTTGGCTCTGCCATCCTGGAATGTAAGGGTCCTCCATTTTTTTTCATAAGAGGGCCTTTTTTTGCGAGGGGGCAGACAAGGGATATTTGAGGACTTTCAGTTTGGAAGCTGGTCCAAAGTTCCCAGGTTGTGTTTGTTTTCCTGTTTGCTTCTTCCCAACTGGCTTCTCCCATTGCTAAATGTCAGCAGCCACTGGATTTGGGCCATGAAAGTGGTGGGGTGGTAGGTCATTGGTTCAAGGCTGCCCTGGGCTGCCCTCTCTGGTTGTGGAGGCAATTCTGTGTCTCCTGCCAGAAAGGCCGTCTCCTCCGGGCCAGGCTGGCCTCCTCCCCTTGGAGGCAGCCTTGTGAATCGACCCCAGAGGTCCCCTTGGAGACCCAGCCACCAGGCCCCTGGGGCTGGCTGGGTGTGGGAGTGGGCACTGGGCTGGGAGAGCCCCGAGGAGCAGGAACTTCTGGAGACCGTGTGAAGAGCCGGTGCCAAACCCCAGGATATCAAGTTCCCCTGGGATAGCTGGGCATGAGGGAGATCCCGTGGGCTCTGGTCAAATTGTGGGTCTGGGGGCTGTTTGTCTTTAGGCTGTAAATGAGCCTGTGGGGAAGGAGGGGGCCACTCTGCATGCCCTGCTTCCTCCAAGGGACCTGGGAGGCCTTCAAGCCTGACTCCTCGTTTCACACAGGATGAGATGGAGGAGACAGGCTTCCATCCTGCTCTTAGAGCTAGAGCTAGGTTTGGACTTGATTTGGTAGGTAAAATTCAAAGAGAAGTTCATTTTTCTTACTCTGGTGCCAGTCACTGGAGGCTTGGGCCCAGGTGCCAGTACTGGATTTTATGAGTTCATTAAACTCTGTCGCATGCCTCAAAAACCAGCCCACTGTTAGGCATGGTGGGACTCCCGGTATTTTTTTGCTGCTGAGCCTCTCTGAGTCTGTGTTTCTAAGGGTGTGTACCCTCGGGGTTTCTGAGGATCAATATTAATATCTATGTGGATCTACAGGTTTAGGTAGATTTCTAAATTCATGGAGTGTCTAAGTGGGTTTTAAGAATAATAAATGTTGCTCTATATGAACATGTGTGGCTTTTCTATGTGTGTTCAGTTAATCATTCTTCAAGTGAATTGCAAAGGCTGTGTTTAACCCCTGGCTCCCTTCCCTTCCTGAGCTTTGTGAAGTTTAAGGCTCTGTTCTTACAGCACAGGGGCCCTGTCTGGGGTGCCTGTTTAGACCTGTCTCTTCCTTTTGTTTGCTTTCTTTTTGTCTCTCTCTGGGGAAATCTGGCTCCTGAAACCTGGTTACCCCTCATTCCATTCTGGGCCCCACAGCCTGTTTCTCCCCAGCTCCCTGGTTTACTCATAGCTTTACTGGCATTCCCCCAGCAACATATGAAGGGGGCTGCAACCACTGAGTGGTGTCAGATCCAAGAGGAACCCAACTAAAGCAGTGGAATGCCAAGTCACTCCAATTACTTGAACTAGCAAAGACATGTACAGGGACAGAGACCATGGTTTCTTTGATATGGCTCATAAACAAACATATACATTAATCTTCCTGGGGTCTAAAGGAATGAACATTTTTTCCTTTGGCTTTTCGAAAATTAAGGAGTAAAACTTAACCATCCAAAAACTGTAAAAGCTGTCATTTGACTGTAAGCAAAATCAATTGCTAAGTCCACAGAGCCTGCTAACGTCCCAACTGGTAATTCAGGAAAAGGGCACCATTCTAAGGCATTCTGTAGATTCCTCTGCTGACCAAGCTTTAAGATCTGTCTTCTATGAACCAATGACTTCTTTCTTTCATGATTCTTCAAACTCTACCATTCACTCATAACTCCCGCAATGAAATGTATCAAGTAGGAAACAGAAGCTCTTTCAGAACCCACTGAGCTGGCCTTTCTTGCTGGGCATCATAGTAACTGTTGGAGCTTTTAGCATCTGATGAAGAGAAGCATCATACAGTCGTTTCTGTAATCAAAATAGGGTCATTTCAGTGCTGCTGATTCCACTTGGTTTGGGGATGAGTTTTTCTCAGTTGGGAATAGCAGGGACTAATCAATGGAGATATTGGTTTCCAAGGAGTTAGATGAATATGGTGGAAAGGAGCTAGTACCATCTTTCAGTTAATTAAAAAGATAAAAAGGTGATGTGTGTGTGTGTGTGCTAAGTCACTTCAATCGTGTCCGACTCTTCACGACCCCATGGACTGTAGCCCGCAGGTTCCTCAGTCCATGGGATTCTCCAGGCAAGAGTACTGGAGTGGGTTGCTGTGCCCTACCTGGGAAGCCCCAAAGGTGAAGGTGATATCTTCACCTAAAATGAAGACAAGCCCTTGTCATCGAATCTTTCCTTGAATGTGTATGTGTCTTTGTGTGTGTATTCAAGATTGCAGAGAATCATTTAAAGAAAGATAGGATCTGAGCAGCAGGAAATGCAAAGTTTCCACTCTATTGTGCTAGGGGATTTGCGACATGCCTCATAAGCTCTAAAAATAGACAGCATTCTATCTGCCTATCCTGTCTCTAACTCTAATCCATTCTGCACAGCCCCCACCACATTTATCTTCCTAAAGAAACATTTTTGTCATGATAATTTAAAAGAAGAGTTTGCTTAAATTCAGTCCCATCCATACCAATACCTCTTTCTGAGGACTTGTGTTCTGCCATTCAGACTTTCAATCAGATGGTGTAGTGCTGCGTAATTAAGGGCTGTTGCTGTTGCTAGCTGGTGTGTGTGTGTGTGTGTGTCTGTGTGTAGTCTCATGTCTGGTACTTGTAATATGTCTATATTCTCCAGAGTGTTTCCTTAAAAGTTTGTCAATAGGCTTGAACCTGATGCAACACAATGAGAAAAATAAAACATAGAACATAGTCTAGAACCTCTACCTCTGTAAGTAAAGGTGGTCATTAAATAATTGGCCATCTGCTTTATTTGTTAAAATAAAAGCTCTTTTGAAAAGATGATAGCAAGGCAAATTTCTGCAAAGCAATGCACATTCTTTCCCATCGACTTCTATAGCTTAGAAGAGATGCCATGCAATTAATTTTGTTAAACATTCTTGGAAGACTTCCATTAATGCAAGTTTTCTCAGAAAAGACACTATATTATTTCCTTGACATACAGTTGGTTGTTTCATCTATACACATTTCTAACTCCACTGCATATACAGTGAGTGTCCTGCAGAAAGGGACAGGTCTGTATCAGAGCTGTAAAAATTTATGTAATGCCTCAAAAGACTTGCAATCACAGATGAAAACCAGGCTTTCCTTATGCATGGATTTCAGTTCTTGTAACTTTTAAAAAACTGAGATACTAGGAAAACATTTAAAAACTCAGACAAGGATATAAACAGGTGCTATACATGCGGTCAGGGGTTATTTCTCACGAGGTGGGGGCAGGATGATAGATTTGTTGATATCAGGTCTATATCTCTTTGGCAGATTTTCTCCACTACAACTATTCTACCATTCATAACAATCCGACCATGATGAGCTCAGCTGATTACGGCCATGAAATTAAGAGGACATTTGACATGGTAGAAAGAACACTGAGCAGGGGGGATAGAATAATTGATTCAAATCTCTGCTACGCTACTCGCAAGGGACCTTGGGAAAGTCTCTTCACCTCTCTGAAATGGCTTCTTCCAAAAGCCTTCATATTTAAAGAGAGGGAAAGAGCATTCATGTGCATGCTGGGAAAGCCTTTTATAAACTATGATATGCCACTTGGGGCTTGGATCCAGTCTTGCAGGTTTGAGATTTTATCATCTTAAAATTTCTTTGCTGTCTCACTCCTGACATTCCCATTTCTTTATTTTCTGTATAGTTGTTAAGGTGAGGCTCTAAAGTTGGTTGTACGGCTATCTTCCTGGTTGCATGCTTTGCAGTTAAAAAAATATAGCATGCTTTATATGTGTACACACTATATTATTAGTAATTATATAAATTATATACACGTCCTATTCTGCATATATGTATATATGCACACACATATATATTATGAGACACACACAATAAATAGAAAATGAGATAAAGATGAAATATATGACATGTCAAATGTCTTATTAATTGTGATGGCTTCATTATATTATTAGCTAATATTTCAAGGCACCATATGCACTTAGGGCAAGATCTTTCATTACTGACAATGGGCATAAATCCATATTTCATGTAGTCTTTTTGATTATCCCTGAATTACTTTTTTGCTGACTTCTTGTCACATATGATTAGGTTGTCATGGGTTTTCCCTCACAGTGAGGCTGATGGAAAAATTCATTCGAGGAGTAAGAGAAATGTGAGCACTGCCATTTTCATGTTCTTACATTATTGGCATTACCTTCAATACATGGCTTATTTGCAGGCATCTTCTTAAGCCACTTGCCCATTTTGTGAGGGTTAATGTAGTTAGACAGTATAATCTAGAAATCCGCTTAACTGGACCCAAGGAGATAGCAATATCTCTGGTATACATTCAGGAAAAAAACGAGTAAGGGGCCCAGGGTCAACCCTTCTACCTGTGGGCTCCCATTCTTCCTTCAGAATACCTTACAAAGCATACGCAACAGAGGGTACCAGTGGCAATATGTGTATTACATATTTGAAAGGCTGAATAGTAGTGATAATAATAGCTAATACTTAGATAGCTCTCAGTGCACTACACACTGTTTTAAGTACTTTACATAAATTAAATCATTTAAATCCAAATCTTAATTTCTTTCTGGACATTTTCAATTTAAATGGAAATAGAAATCATAATATTTTCTTTTATGCTGATTTTACAGTGGACTGAATGTGCCAACCTCCCCTCCCCTCACCCCCACCATTTCTGGAGACCACTGATCCACATTTTGAGATTTAGAATCTCTGGAGAAGTGCAACGCCTCTGTAAAGTACATCTCAGCCTCTCTTTCCCATCTCCTGCTGCTGTCATGCGTGCTCCAAGAGAAGAAAAAACTGGGACTGGTGACACAGGAAGCAAGCCCAGGCCACTGAAAGCAGAGGGAAGTAACTGAGGGGAGGAGGCCACGCTAGGGAAAATGAGAATGAGTGATGGAGCGCTAGCAATGCTAGAGCCAGAGGGAGAGAAGCCAGGAAGGAGAAAGAAGGCAGTTAGAGACCAGAAAACAGCAAGAAGAGGAGAGAGGATTACAGTAGGTCCATTACATATGAACCTTCATGTTGTGAACGTTCAAAAATGCAAACATGCTTTTGAACTCTGTGGGAGAAGGTGAGGGTGGGATGTTTCGAAAGAACAGCATGTATACTATCTATGGTGAAACAGATCACCAGCCCAGGTGGGATGCATGAGACAAGTGCTCGGGCCTGGTGCACTGGGAAGACCCAGAGGAATCGGGTGGAGAGGGAGGTGGGAGGGGGGATCGGGATGGGGAATACGTGTAACTCTATGGCTGATTCATATCAATGTATGACAAAACCCACTGAAATGTTGTGAAGTAATTAGCCTCCAACTAATAAAAAAAATTTAAAAAAATGCAAACATGCGATACATCAACATCAGGTGTGAATGAAATTGCAGCTTGCCCTCTGTCTCCTATTGCTGACAATCCTTCAGCTCTGCCATCTCCCACCTCCTCTCCGTCCTCTAGTCAGCAACTCTTCTTACCTGTTCACTCGATGCCAGCCCCTGTATGCCAGCTGTTGTGCTGTTCTACTGTACTTCTCAAGGTACTGTACTGTAGGATTAAAAATGTTTTCTTTATTTTTATGTTTATCTGTTTTTCATGTATTATTTGGGTGAAAAGTATAATTAACCTACGACAGCACAGCACTACATAACCAATTGTATTCTTTGGGTACCTAGGCTAACTCTGTTGGATTTAAGAACACATTGGACTTACAACGCACTCTTGGAATGGAACTTGCTTGTGTGTAGGGGACTTCCTGTATATGGCTGGGGAGGGAAGAGGAAGGCAGACCCTAGGAGGAGAGACCATGTCACACATCGGTGGGCAAGATGCTCACCCATGTCTTGATATCCAGTGTCTCTGACATATGGCTGAACAGGGCAGCACAAGGAAACTGAGGAAGTCCCTAAAGATTTGTGCACACTGCTCCTCCCCAGGTATTCAGGATAAGCTTGCCTCCTCTTATCAGAGAAGCCTATGCAACAGATTCAAGCAATGCAAAGACACAGCCATGCTTAACATAAGGAGTGGGTCTCTAAAGCTAGAATTGCAAGCTGGCCAGGGAGGGAAGATATCAAGGTGGGGAGGGTGCGTGTGGCAAGGCGACATCCCTGTGAGTCTCTTCATATCACACCAGCCAGATAGCCAAGGAGGAGAGCACAGTGCATTCCTGCAGGGGAGCAACTTCAGCTGTTAGGCGCTTCCAGCATCGGAACTAAAAAGCCAAGGCAAGTGATTTCCATCTGAGGCAGTTGCCAAGACACCCCTCCAGAAGGTAAAACACTGTCAAACATGGCCCTCCATATCTCACTGCAACACTAGAAAGTGCGATAAGACACTTTAGGGGCAAGGAACTGTCACAGTACAGTAACACAGGGTCTGACTTGGATCATCAGAGCGGGTGGGTTCTTTGGGATCACCCCGCCCAAACCCTCACTTATTGATGGTTAAACTGGGACCCTGAGAGGGGGAAGCACCAGCCTAATGTCATCCAGTTGGCAGAGCTCAGGCCTGGCACTGTTTCTGGGTATCTAAAGCAGTGCCCTTGACTCCACAGCTGTGTATTTATCTCCTCCTCCAGCTCCTTGGCTCCTCTCTAACAGAAGCCTCCCTCACTAGTACAGATAATATATTCCAGAAATCCCATACTGTCCCTGTGTGATCAAAGAGAGGATTAAGATAACCACAAACATCTGCTGGGCTACGACTGCATCTTGACTCAGGGCAGAGACACTGACTTTTAACATTATCATCAATTATCCTTGACCTAAATAACTATATTTAAAATACACAGGGATCTTTGTTTTTTTTTTAACCTCCCTCCCCTACCTTTAAACACCCAGTGGCTACTTCCCTGCACAGACACTTTCCCGTTCACCCCACAAGGAAGAGCAAGGGCAAGTGAAGACCATCAACCATAAGGCTACGAGGCTGTAAGCAAAAGGTTTGGTGGAGAGAAGGGTGAAAGCAGTGTCAAAAAGAAAGTTTGCAATTATCTTTGACTCATAATTATTCATGAAGAGGTCCTCACCTTGGAAAAAGAATGAATTGCTGGTAGTTAAACAACAGCATTTTGCCAAGTCTCTGACATTGCTAGACACTGAGAAAGAAGCAATCAGGCAGAAGAAGAGGTCAAGGTCAAAAACCCAGAGGAGTTAGGTAGAGCAGAATCCCAAAGCAAGCTATGGGAACCAGAGTGTGAGAAAGAGCTGCAATTCTTACAGTGAACAGGACTGAGAAGAGCTATGGAAATGACTGCCCTGGCTCTCTGCCTTCTTTTAGCAGAATGGATTCCTCCCTAGAAGAGACTCTCATCTACTTCATAGCAACTTAAGAGCTAATTCAGATGAGCAAGGCTGGAACCATACCCAAACAAATTGGCTAGTTGGTTGGTCAGACCTTTGTGAAACAGTTTGTAAGTGCCTACTGCCCCTGTAGAGTCTAAGGACACCAAGTCTTTGCCCTTAAGGACTTCATAAAGATAATGGAAAGCAGACAAATCATTAGATTGCTGCAGTTCAGGATGAGAAGAGTGGATAACCATTAATCCTGGAGAGCTTCTCAGGAGGTGAAGTCTGTGTTCAGTTTCAAAGGATGGGTAGATAGAAGCAAGTCAGCAGAGAAAAGATAGAGAGAGTAGAAGCACATACAAAAAGGAATGACATGTAAAGGGAGTGGCGGGTATAAAACCTGAAGCACATTAAATAACACAGCAGGTATTGTGAACTGTAAATAGTCCATTTTTGTGTATGGTTTTGTCTTGTTTCTTTTTCTGAAGAGGGAGGCTCCTTGTGATGAAAGAGAATGTTGGAGAGAAGTCAAGGGCCTGCCATGGAGGACTTGATAAGCCTGCTAGAGTTAAGATTTTATTGTGAGATCTATGGGGAGCCATTGAGAGATTTTAAGCAACATTTTCATGATCATATTTATGTTTTGGAAAGATGACAGGAGAGTAGCAAATGGATGGGAAACAGTGGGACTGGAGGATGGGAGAGCAGTCTGGAGGCCATTAAGGGAACTCAGGCAAGAAACTATACAGCTCTGGATTGAAGAAACAGGTATGAAGAAATGTGGATGGATTTTCTGAGCTTTCTTTAGAAAGATAAATAGATGGGATTTGATGATGAAATGGAGGTGATAGTGGGGGAAAGAAAGAGAAGATAAGAATAATTCTGGGATTTCCAGCTTGAGCAATGAATGGAGTGCTTGGTGGGGCCATGCACTGAGATGGGGAAGAAATAGGTAGGACTTAGGAAGTATCGTGTCTGGTGAGGGTTACTGGTTGAATTCTGTGTAATACATGTTTATGGTGCCAGTGAAACTCTTAGCAGAGATACCCAGCAAGAAACTGACAGTGCTGACCTGAAGCTATGGAGAAAGGTCTGAGCTAGAACTAGAGACTGAATATCTATCATTGTATGGGTGGTAGCTGAAATCCCTGGAGAAGGGAATGGCAACCCATTCCAGTATTCTTACCTGGAGAATCCCCATGGACAGAGGAGCCTGGTGGGCTACAGTCCATGGGGTCGCAAAGAGTCGGACATGACTGAGTGACTAACACTTTCACTTTTCCTGGGAGAGAGCTACAGTGAGAAGGGAAGTAGGATGAGGATAGAACCCTGGGGAATTCCAGTCGGAATAGGGAGAGTAAAGCATGATGACATCCAAGGGCACAGAGCATTTCAGGAAAGAAGGCGGTGTCTCGTGCAGCAGAGAAGTCAAAGAAGGTAAGAATGAAAAACGTCCATTGTTTTTGGCAATAGGCAGGTTAGTGGTGACCAGCGTGAGCAGTGAGGCCAACCTGTACAGGGGTGAGGAGTCAGTGGGCAATGAAGGCAAGATTCCTGAGCGCAAGTAACTGGAACAAGGTCTGGCCACCCCAGGAGGTCATGCGCGTGAATTGCTGTCGCTTTGGACCCACAGAGGTTAAGGACCACGGTGTCTGTGGTAGTAGTGAGTCAGGGCATGGGTGTGGGGGAGGGCACCCAGCGAGAAGGGAAAGATGTGCACAGCAATGCCCTGATTCAGGAAAAAAAAATGAAACGGCCTCTCGGTAGCCATGGCACCAGCCAGCTGACACAGGGAATGCCAGCTGTTTGCAGGAGGAGAGTAAATTTAAGGGCTGGTGGTGAATGCATCTGAGCTCTGGAATTCATGGGAAACACACTTCATGCCAAAGAAGCAGCATGATGCAAGCCAGAGATAAGGAATTAAGAAACCTGGGCTGTTTCATGTGAAACTCAGGCTAGCCGCATCAGCTCTCTAGCTAGGACACAGCTTCCCAGGCCATAAAAGAGGGGCCAACAGCCCTTATCTGGGGGGCATTCAAACATTTCCCAGGGTTTGAGATTTTGTGCAATAATGCACCCTTAGGTGGCACGGATAAGTAGGCGCTCCCCACGCTGTATGCAAACACCAGAACACTGTTAAAATGGAAAACTCTGAAATGTTAGTAAGGAATAGTAGGCTCAGAACAAAACCAGCAGTCCTGCCTGCTCCCAACTCAGAAAACACACTGGTGGAGTATAATGCAGGGACAGCTTTCAAATCCAGGGGGGAAAAAAGGGCAAGGGATGGAAATGCCAACCTACAATGATTTGATCAGTCCAATGGCAGAAGAAAAAAAAATACTAGGGAGGAGAACAACTCAAAAGAATGTTTCTTTCATATCATATGACACCCCTTATATGTGGAATCTAAAAAGGAATGATACAAATGAACTTAGAAAACAGAGACTCACAGACTTACAAAATGAACTTAAGGTTGCTTGGGAGAAGGGATAGTTAGGGAGTTTGGGATGGACATGTACACAGTGCTATATATAAAATGGATAACCAACAAGGACCTACTGTACAGTACAGGGAACTCTGCTCAATGTTATGTGGCAGTCTGGATGGGAGGGGAGTTTGGGGAAGAATGGATACATGTATTTGTATGGCTGACTCCCTTTGCTGTCCACCTGAAACTATCACAACATTGTTAATTGGCTATACCCCAATACAAAATAAAAAGTTTTTAAAAATTAAAATATGGGAAAAAAAAGAATGTTTCTTCCAGATAAAAACACTTACCCTCAAGAAAGAAAGCTGGAAGTCAAAGATTAAATCCAAATTTAAATGTCCAGGGGAGATGGGGAGAACATTTTTATGTAACATTACTAGGCATGTCATTTTTAACTTTGCCATTTTCGGGACCTCCTTGGTGGTCCAGTGGTTAAGACTCTGTGCTTCCACCACAGGGGGCATGGGTTTGATTTTTGGTCAGGGAACTAAGATCCTGCACAGCCAAAAAGAAAAAAAAGTTGCCATTCTCCTAAACTAGGATGATTTATCCACCGACAGGCTAGTGACCTTGGACAAGTCACTTAATAGCTTATTTGTTGCATACAGATTATGATACAGACCCTGAGAAAAAGATGCGTTGGAAAGCACAAAGTGGCCCAGCAACGTTGGGCAAGGACTTTTTACAGGTAGGGCATACCTTCGAGAAATCAGTTTGAGATGACTTAAGCCCCAAAGAGTTGGATCCTAGTCACACAGGAGTGCAAGGGGTTGTGTAAATGTCTTAGTCAGTTCAAGAGGGCTTTGTCAAAGAAAAAATACACACTATCCAGCAAGCTATGTACTTAATGTCTCCCCAAGGCAGGAGGCAGGCCCACCAAGGGCTGTGGCATATCTCAGGGGTGACCCAACGTTCCGTTCCACTCCCAACCCACGGAGCTTGAGAGGAACAGCTTGAAATCCAAATGGGGCCCTCTTCTCGGCTAAGGAAAACAGTCTCAAATCTTTCTGACATCTGCACAAAAGGGGTACTGAGGGGCTGCCCTGCAGGGTCAACGGTTCTGGGGCCAGTTTAAACAATCCTGCTTGCCCCTGGGAACGCAGGAGGGTAGGGAGGATGAGTAAAAAGACCTGGCTGCTCGGGCAGCTTCAAGCACCCGTGTGCTCTGGATCGGCCCCACATGCGCTGGCCTCTTGGTCTCCTTGGGAAATAGGACATCCATGCTCTTGACTCAAGAAATACAGTTTGGTTTGGTTCACGAACCTCGACAAACATTCCCAGAAACTTCAGGCTTTCACAAACAAACTTTTAGGAACATATTTGACTGTGTGGATATTGAGTCTTTTAAATATTGAAGAAAAAAATCTATGCGATGATATTCTATTTTTCTCCATCCCATGCCCCTTCAACCACTCATGTTTTCAAAGGAGAAGCCAGATTAGGGCCCCAGATGTTTGGAATCCAGATGAGAGCTCCTCACAGAGGAAATCTACTGCCTTCCATCTTCAAAGATCAAAATCTCAGCCAGGGGTGAAACAATGAGGTCATCAGAAGCATGTTCGCCTGGTGTAGGACTGACCTCTGTTCAGAATATACAAAAATTTCTACTTTTAAATTCTCCCCAACCCCACAAACAGTTCAGAACTATTTCTCAGTTTCTCAGGGTCCGAGCAACTTCCTACCCCCCACAATCCATCAGGAAATGCCCTTCTGTGTCAAACTTCAAATCTCATCTGCTTCCACTTGAGCCATTTTTATTTGCTGTATCTTTTTGGGGGGTAAAATAAATCCATAAGAATCACCCCTTAGGAAAATAGGGAGAGGATATGTCCAGGAAATTCACATAAGAGATACAAACATGCAATGAATATGTGAAAAGATGCTTAAGCTTATCTATAGTCTGGGAATTGGAATGATTTTCACCCATATTAGCAAAAATGTCAAGTGCTGGCAAGGGTACACAAACTTGGGCACTCTTGAACAACAATGCTGATGGGAGTGTAAATAAATTAGAATAGATAATCTGTGGGGTACTTGTAGCTTTGAAAATTCAAAATGCCCATTGCCCTTATATCTAGTAATTCTGATCCTTTATATCTATACTAAAAATGAGTACAAGGAGGCCTGTTCATGGATTTCCACTGCAGCACTTTCATTTTTTAAAATAGCAGAAATTTGGAAAGAATAAGTGTTCACCAAAAGGGTAATGGCTAAATTAAACTGCGGGGTAGAGGGAAAAGATCTTAAGGACATGTCATTTGACCAAACAAACAAACAAAAAAGGCACAGAATATACACGTACTATTATATTTTGGAGAAAAACAGAAAATGAAACTATTGTGTTAGCCAAAAAATTCATTCTAGTTTTTCCATAAGATCATATAGGAAAACTTGAATGAACTTGTTGGCCAACCCAATATTTTTATACATATTCATACATACCTTTGATCACATACAGGAAAGACCAGAAAGACAATTGTGGGACTGTGAAAACATCAAGGGAGATGTTTGCTTTGTCTGTGTTGCTTGCTGTTGTTTAAGAACGTATTCACATATTTGTTGTAGAATTACTATTTTTTTTCCAAAGTGTTCCCTGATTGTAGATCAGAGGCAAGAACATGGGTCTCAGTGGCTAGAGTGAACAAGACTTCCCTGGGAGACAGCAGTGGGTAAAGTAAATAGGCGAGAAATCAAAAGACCCAGGTAATAGTCTGAATCTGTCATCAATTTGCTGTGTGACCCTGGGAAGTCATCTTCCTTCTCAGAGTATATTTCCTCTATACAAACTGTGGTTAAGATGAGAAGCTCATGAAGATATCTTTCCTTTCTGATATTTTATGATTCTCTAAGTCTGTGCCTTTAATATATAATAGGTCTGGCCCCTTTTGATTTAGAGATGGTTTTTTATACTTTTCCTTCAAATTCTGGCAGAGTTTGACATTTCACTTTCCTGCAAATGGAAGATAATGAAAGAGGAGGTGGAGCGGTCACTCTGTTCTCCGTTCAGCTGTTTTTGAGGGTTTGGTTGACCTATTAATGCTACCTTTCTTTGACAATGTAAGCGCTTAGGCTTGTTTGAGTGTGATGAGAGTGCAGATACAATGCTGGAAGTCGGAAGATCTGAATTCTACCGGGTGGCCATAAATTCAGAAAACATATTAATAGATTGGATTTTATTGTTTTGTAGATTGAATCCCCTTGAATCCTTTGGCTGAGTTATACTGAAGGTGCAGGTTTATTCAGTGCAAATCAAAAATACAAGTCATCCAGGGCAATACACACATATGCATAGAGGATTGATAGAAATGCTGTGTCAAGGCACTGTGCTCATTGCAATCTGCACAACAATTTGAACTGGGCATGGCTATTAAAGGACAATGTATTGAATAAATCATGTAATGTTATGAAACATGTCATAGATCATTCTTTATGTATAATCACCTCTATTTTTAGACTTTATGGCTACCCTATACCCTTGATTTTGGATGAATCACATCCTAGTCTGGAGATAACAATCAGACCACTTGTTCCCCAGAGTGGTAGGGAAGGACCAAGTGGATATAAATGAGCTATGGAAATTTACATGTATCTACAAACATATCATAATCTGCACAACCTAATTGCCTTTTGGAAACACTCCAGATGAAACCTGGAGGAAACCTTGGCATTGAGTCAATGAAAGAAACCTCTTCCCAGTCCTTCAGAGACTGACTGATCTAGTTCTGTCTATCATTCGTTTGCAAAGCTCCTTCCAGCTGGTCCTCATCACTTTGCTTGCTCCATGAGGTCACAAGAGTAAATTCTAAGCAGTTTAATTCTAAAGAAAACATACACACTTCAGAAATCGGCTCCTGGGACTATTTGTCTTTCAACAATGAAAGCAACAACTTACTCTGGCTCCTTTCTCAGGAGAGCACTTACAGCCCCCATTGCAGTCTTGGCCCCCACATGGCTTCCCATAGGGCTTCTTCTCTCCCTATTAAAAAGAAAATAGAAAAAAAGTTAGTGCACCACATAAAGTAAGAAGCAACGCTGCCCAGGGAGCATAATCCGTGGCCACACTCCTACTAACCAAATAAATCAGAGCAGCTTAATCATCTCACTTGAAGGTGTCATGAGTCACATGAAATAAAAAGTCATCTTAAGCAAGCACCCTTTTAAGTCATGTCTAAGCCTCACTAAGGCTTTCCAGATGGCTGAATGGTAAAGAATCCTTCTGCCAATGCAGGAGATGTGGGTACAATGATTCCTGGGTTGGGAAGATCCACTGGAGAAGGAGATGGTTACCCACCCAGTCCGGTATTCTTGCCTGGAAAATTCCATGGATGGAGGAGCCTTGTGGGCTACAGTCCATGGGGTTGCAAAGAGACTTAGCAACCAAACCACAACATAACTCACTAAAGAGCCAGTTTGATAGCTGGTTGGGGAACTGTGACTTAAATACTTGCTCATCAGTAGACATTCCAGTCATAAAATACAAGAGCATTTCTCTATATGGGGCTGGAAATAGACTCTAGACATACCCTGTGTCCCACTGAACATCTATCCTTGCACTCATTGAGAAAGCAGTGGCTGTAGCAGAGAACTTGAGAGAAATTTCAACTGCCAGCAATGTAATGATATATGAAAATACCCACCCTGCACTCTGCCCTCAGAATTGTTTTGTTCAGGCCCCACTTTCAGCACAGCATTCAAACCTTACAGTGATACCCCTGGGCCCAGCTAGTCAGATCCAAGTTCCTGAGGTGATATTGTACAGTATCCCCTCAAACTCTCCAACATTCTTTTTCCTTCTTTGCTGTAAGATGATAATGATTACTAGCTGAATTTCTACAAGCCACCGCCCACTACATGACCTGCCAGGTGCTGACCCTCTCTGATTTCTTCTCCTCTGCTCTCTCCCTGGCTCACTCTACTTCAGTCACACTGGTATTCAATCTATTCACTTGTCCTGCCTCAGGGCCTTTGTCCCAGCTGTCACTTCTGCCTGGAATGCTCTTCCCAGAGATGTTTTTGATGGCTGGCCACTTTTTACCACCCAAGTCTCAGTTCAACTGTCTGTTCTCAGAGAGTCCTTTCCTTGCCACTCAACCCCAAGCAGCCCCTAGTTACTTCCAATCATACCACGATGCTACCTTTCAACATTAAACATCTGTCTCCCCCCATTAGAATGTAAGCTCCATGTAAGCAGGGACCTTATCTGTGCTGTCCAACATCGCATTCCCAATGTGACAAATGTTTGATGACCTCATGGAGCTGGAATTTGAACATAGGTCTGGCTGACTCCAATGCCTTGATCTTAATCCTTATGTCTTAGTGTTTTCTAAGTCTTCTGTCTCAATGCAAAGATCCAAAAATCTGGAAACTGCCATTCTGACCCTATCCACCTTGGGGAAAAAGCAAAACATAAATTCTAACTATTATCTGAAATAAGAACTTTATCTCTGGGATGGATTTAGTATCATCCAACTTTTTTTTGTTTGTTTGTTTGATCTTGGCTGTTTTTTTTTTCAAAAGAGAAAGGCATTTTTATGAGCCAGCCTCACACTTAATCATTCTTGCCTCTTTGTACTGTGAGCCTTTTCCTGCTTCCCAGGGAGCACTGTGAATTTCTCAGATGGTCTCTTATCTCTTTAGACATTCCCGCAACCCTTTATCACCACAACACCTCAGTAATAAGGTAGTGATGGCAGAGCTATGACAAAATATTGCTGTTTTAGATTCCAAACACCTTCCTGATATGAGATATTTTATCTCTCTCCTATGCCTTTGACATGGTAAGTGCTATTGTACACTTTCCAGTTTGCCCTCCACTTTATGGTATACAGGACAGGCAAGTTTTCATAAGGGTGAGATCAAGAGGTGCCATGGGAGGCAGAAGCTGCAGGCTGGGATGGAATAGAGAATAGGGAGACAGCAGCACTGAACTGAATCCTCGCTGACACTGTGCTCCCTTTGTCTAATGTTGAGTACTATATTTCCTGGGATAATGGATCATTTCTATTGGCTTTTCCATATAGTTCTGTATTTTCCAAGGAGTCCTCAATGAACACACATAATTAGTAAGAAGAAAATAAAACCAGTATGTAACCAGACGATACATTCATCACTTTCTAGGGAGTGGACTCAACAGGCATTGCCAAAGTTGAAGTGCTATCTGTTTGTAGCTATGGCCTAATTTCAAACATCGCCCTTTAGGTGTCCCATAACATTTGTCTATTATGGACCCAAAGTTTTCAGATCTCTAGTATGGAGCAAGGAGGCTGGAGGCAAGGGAGCTGGACAAGACAGTGGGGAAAAATCCCAATAACAGGAGCTGAACAAAAATGTAAGGAGCAGAAGCTAAGGTTTCTTAGGAACTTGGCAGAACAAGGAGGCAGAAACACCCAGCTAACAGACAGGAAGCCATCACTGTCTTCTGTCACTGAGGAAAGTAACCAGAGAAGGCCACAAGGCAATTTCCTGTAATGCTGGCCCTGGCAGTTCCCGCAGGAGTCTTCAGTTACACTGAGGGGTGGAGGAAATAAAAGGAGTGGCTTCCAGGGAACATGGCAAGATCAAGCACAGAGGAAGTCTCTGCCCTATCCTGGCTTGTCTGCAGACACGTTAACCCCTGCTAAACCTGGCTACATCACTGGTGTCATTCCCATCGTGGAATGCTTTCTCCCTCTCTTAAAATCCAACCATTTCTTATACCCACAGAAAATTAGAACTGGAAAGGCCCTGAGAGATCACTGAATACGCTGGTTCTTAACTCTTATCAGACCACCACATCATTATTTATTTATTTATTATTAAATTTTTAACTAGAGGATAATTACTTTACAACATTGTGATGGTTTCTGCCATCCGCCAACATGAATTGGCCATAGGTATACATAGGTCCCCTCCCTCTTGAAACCACCTCCCTCCCCTTCCCACCCTTCTAGGTTGTTACAGAGATCTAGCTTTGGGGTCCCTGTGTCATATAGAGAATTCCCACTGGCTATCTATTTTCCATATGGTAATGTATATATTTCAATGCTATTCTCTCAAATTATCACACCCTCTCCTTCTCCCACATAGTCCAAAAGTCTGTTCTTTATGCCTGTGTCTCCTGTGTTGCCCTGCAAGTAGGATTATCAGTACCATCTTTCTAGATTCTGTATACGTGCATTGACATATGATATTTGTCTTTCTCTTTCTGACTTACTTCACTTTGTATAATAGGCTGTAGGTTCATCCACCTCATTAGAACTGACTCAAATGTGTTACTTTTTGTAGCTAAGTAATATTCCACTGTACATATGGACCACAACTTCCTTATCTATTCACCCATTGATGCACATCTAGGTTGCTTCCAAGTCCTCACTATTGTAAATAGTGCTGCAATGAACACAGAGGTACGTGTGTCTTTTTCAATTATGATTTCTTCAGGGTATATGCCCAGTAGTGGGACTGCTGCATCATATGGTAGTTTTAGTCCTAGTTTCTTAAGGAATCCCCATACTGTTCTCCATAGCAGCATACCATTTTTTATTATAAGTATTTATTATTCTTTCTTGATTCATGGAAAGAAAACCATAAGAATAAGTTATAATGAAGATGTAAGCAATAATTTGAAAAGCACCTATTATGCCATAATTATATTGCAAAGAAAAAACAAAAGTCATCTATAAGGCTCAAGAGGGAGGGGATATACATATACATATAGCTGATTCCCTTTGCTGAAAAGAAAGCACTCCAACAAAAAGTCATTTATAATGAAACAATATGTATTTTCATATGTAAATGCTCATACATGGCTTTATTAGAAGATATAATGAAGTCATCAGAGGCCAACAGCTAGATGCAGAATCATCAGGAATGTTACCATCTGCTGAAGCAGAATGATTCTGGAATGTGATATTGCTGATTCAAGTACCACAATTGGAGTTGTTGTTAGTGTAGTGATTGTCTGAAATGGTGAATAACTCATGGTAAAGTTCTGGGGGAAAAATTTCAATCTTTGTTTACTGGGTAGTTTTCATTAGTAATAATAAAAAGATAAACATCCATTTCAGTAAGTAAAGTGTGATTATGTTCAGACTTTTCACCTCCATGAATATCCAGAGGTCTTCTAAATGTAGCATAGGATGAAGGACAATTCTCTGTAGTGTATGGAACATCTATCATACTTGGTGCCTACCTAAGAGCTTTTCCCAATCATTTTGACCAAAATTGCTCTCAAAATACCTCCTGGGAGTAGAATATTTCAATTAAGAACTATTAGCTTAATCCAAATCACCCATTGTACAGATGAGAACACTGGAGGAAAGTACTTTGGCCCAGGTCACACTGCTAGAGAGTAGACCGTAGCACTTCTGATCCTAATTCCATATTCTTCCCTCTATTCAATACTTCTCAAGACCAATTTCAAGTTCCATTTCTTTCATGATTACTCTAATTCAGGGAAAAGATACAGCATGCACTCAGCATGTCCCACGCATTGGGCAAGTGTCCTTACAATGTTCCTTAGGCTGAGAGTCTTGTTTCCTCAACCAAACAGTAAGGCTTATAGGGAAAAGGTCAACCTATTTTGCTGTTGTTTAGTTGCTAAGTTGTATCTCTTTTGTGACTCCACACACTGTAGTTCACCAGGCTCCTCTGTCCATGGGATTTCCCACTCCCACTGGAGTGGGTTGCCATTTCCTTCTCCAGGGGACCTAGGGATCAAACCCGTATCTCCTGCTTGGCAAGTTGGTTCTTTACCACAGAGCCACCTGGGAAGCCACTTTCTCACTTACTTCACTTTGTATGGCACACTCTTGGTCCATCCATAACTCTACAAATGACCCAATTTCATTCCTTTTTATGGTTGTGCAATATTCTATCATATGTATGTACCACATCTTCTTTATCCATTCATCTGTCAATGGACATTTAGGTTGCTTCAATGTCCTAGCTATTGTAAATAGTGCTGCAATGAAACACTGAGGTACATGTGTCTTTTTAAATTATGGTTTTACTCAGCATTTCTGTAACACTTTGGTTTCTCTCTGGAGCTGACAGTTAAGGGGTATGCAACAATATGGCCACACCAGATTGTCTATGATCGATGTCTACTCTGCTTAGTTAGAACATCTATTTGGATTTGATGATGTCTGTGTAAATATTTTTAATGTTATTACTACCTCACACCTCTATCCCTTTGCTAATGCTGGTTCCTTTGTCTAAAATGACTTCCCTATCCCTTTTCCCACTTATGACAGACCGAACTTCTACTCGTTCTTAAAGTCTAGCTTAAACACCATCTTCTTGGTGAATGCACCCTCAAATTCTTCCCTCTTGGCAATTTCAGGCAGAAGTTCTTACTCCCTCCTCTTTGTTAAGGGTGCATTGCCATATTTGCCTCAATCTTTTTGGTTCTGCCAATCAAACTGGACACAGTACTCTGTTTTATTCTTCTCTATAGCCCTCGTCCAGCAGATACTCAGTAAGGGCTATGAAATGATCACTCTCAGAACAACTGAGTTACAAGTGTCATACCAGGTCCACTTGGGCTCCTCCCTTTCTCTTTGGGTTCCTGAAATAAAGAATGACATCACAGTATTCCCTCCACAAGCCGATGTGCTTTTCTAGGCATCACCAGTGTTTTCTGGCATGAGTGGCGGCAGGGATGACCACCACACAAAAGGTAACACAGGAAGCAAGATGGAATCTAAGAGGAGCTTAACTGGAGTGATTGAATGGTTGGCAAATGTGAGTTATCCTTGTGAGCAATTCCTCCAGAAGCTTAGTTCACAGAAGGTTGGCTGTGCAACATTATCTTTTGACCATTCACTCCACAAGTATTTCTTTAGCACCTGGACATGGACACCCACTCCAGTGTTCTGGCCTGGAGAATTCCATGAACTGATGAGCCTGGCGGGCCACAGTCCATGAGGTCACAAAAGAGTCAGACACGACTAAAGCAACTAACACTTTACTTTCACTTCTTTCATATGCCAGACACTGTGCTAGACATGGGAGAAAGAGGCTGCATTGTACAGCCACAAGGGAAACCAAATCCTTGCTCTCCAGGTGGTTTGTCATCCAGAGGGGAACACAGAGAGTAAACAAATAAATATTACATCCATGTTTGTCAGATGATATGTGCTAAGGAGGAAAATAAAGCAGGGTAAGAGGGATAGGAAGTATTGGCAGCAGGTTGTTACTTTATATAGGGAAGTCAGGGAAGGCTTTGCTCAAAGGTCACTTTGGAGCAGAGAACCTTGCTTCTTAAAGCACAATTCCTGGTCCAGCATCAGCAGCACTGGAAATCTGTTAGAAATCCAATTCTTGGGCTTCCCTGTTGGCAGCAATGGGGCCAGAGTGCTGGAAAGGAATGGGTAAGGTGAATGGGTTAGATGATGAGGCCACAGCTGTAGCAGGGGCCAGAGAATGGAAGATTTTTATAGACAATTGTAAGGACTTTTGTCTTTGGAAAAACACTGAATGGTTCTGAACATAGGAGTGACACTCTAGCTTCATGTGAACTGTAGTGGGGCAAGGATGGACACAGGAAGGCCACCTAGGAAGCTGTTATGGTAGTCCAACAGATGGAGGCTTGGATCAGAGGGGTAGTTATAACAACTGGCAGAAGTAGGAGGATTCTGGGTACATTTTTAAGGCAGAATAGCTAGGATTGGCTGATGGATTGGATGTGGGATATACCTGAAAGAGAGGAGCCAAATATGACTCTAAGGAATGGATACATGTATATGTATGGCTGAATCCCTTCACTGTTCACCTGAAACTATCACACCATTGTTCATCGGCTATACCCCAACACAAAATAAAAAGTTAAAAAAAATGACTCTAAGGTTTTTGAACTAGGCAACTAGAAACATGAAATTATCATTTATTAGGATGGAGAAAAAACTTTTGGGGGGCATCAGGAATTCTGGTGTTGAGATGTCTATTAGACATCTAATGAGAAATCAAGTAGATGGCTGGAGTTCAAGGACGACGGCTAGCTTGGAGATATGCACGTGGTACCTTAGTATAGACCCGACTATGTTGTGGTAACAAGCCCCAAATCTCAGTATTTCAACACAACTAAGGTTCACTTCTTGCTCATGTTACAACCCAATGAGGTACAGGCACCAATCCTTAGTGGCTTCTTTCAAAGATGATTTGGACATTCAAGCTACTTTTGTCAAGCAACTCCACCATCTTGGTTTTAATTGCCCTGACCGTGTTCATATTTTCCTTAACAAAAACTAAACACATTGGGGCAACCTAATAGGGTGGAAAATAGAAGAAAACAGGGATTATTTGGTGAGCACCATCTCTGCCACCACTGGTATTATATAAAGCTACAAGACTAGATGAGGTCACTTAGGGAATGAACATAGATAAAGGGGAGAGAAGACTGAGCACTGAGGCACTTCAATGTTAAGAGAAAACGAGAAGGTACCAGAGACAGAGCCTGATAAGGAGGAGCCAGTGTGATAGGTAGAGAACCAATAAAGGGAAAGGTCCTGGCAGGTGAGTGAGGAAAGTATTTCAGGGAGAAAAAGATGATACAATGTACCAAATTGTTGATAAGTCAAGTAAGGATGAGATAAGAATATACCAACGGATTTAGTAATGTGATCTGGACCAGAGAAATTTCAGCAAGGTGGTGATCTGGATCAGAGCAATTTAAGAAAGGAGAATTACGGAAACATGGTAGAACTGTGATGCAGTTCTAAGGCCCCCCTTAAGGGAGTGATAATGGACTTTAAGGAACACCAGTTACCAGTATTGTGAGGTTTTCTTTAGCCTTGTTAACCCAGATGGGCACAGATGCAGATTAGCAGAAGACTTGGATGTAATCAGGGGTTGGGTTCTGCTAGGTGAGAATAATAAAGGAAAAGAGGAGCAAGGGACTCAAAGGTGTATGGAAAGAAGTCATTGAAATAATAGACCATGGAATCGAGGCTTCCTAAGGAGGAAAGTGAGCACAGGTGGTAAGATGCAGTAAAAAAAATATTCAGATAGTAGAATTAATGGATGACTGATATATTAATGGGTTTGGGAAGAAATGTATGGGTTTTAGGATTGTGACCAGATCTCAGAAGAAAGAAGAGATGGTGCTGTGAAGAGGCTAGGGGGACTTCCCTGGCTAAAACTTTGCACTTCCAGTGCAGGGGACCCAGGTTCAATCCCTGGTCAGAGAACTAAGATCCTACATGCAGTGCAGTGTGACCATAAAAAGGGGAGGGTGCTAGGGCCAGAAGATATGGTACATATATGCAATGGAATATTACTCAGCCATAAAAAAGAACACAATAATGCCATTTGCAGCAACAGGGATGAAGCTAAAGATTGTCATAATGAAGTAAGTCAGACGCAGAAAGACAAATATAGATATTGCTTATATGTGGAATCTTAAAAAACAGTACAAATGAACTTATCTACAAAACAGAAGCAGAGTTGCAGATGTAGAAAACAAACTATGATTACCAGGGAGTAAGGGCAGGGAGGGATAAATTGGGAGATTGGGATTGACAAATATACACTACTATATATGAAATAGATAATTAATAAGGACCTGTATAGCACAGGGAACTCTACTCAATACTCTGTAATGACCTATATGGGAAAAGAATCTTAAAAAGAGTGGATATACGTAAATGTATAACTGATTCACTTTGCTGTACAGCAGATCCTAGCATAACATTGTAAATCAACAATGAAAGTGAAAGTCACTCAGTTGTGTCCAACTCTTTGCTACCCCATGGACTGTATAGTCCATAGAATTCTCCAGGACAGAATACTGGAGCGGGTAGCCTTTCCCTTCTCCAGGGGATCTTCCCAACTCAGGGATTGAACTGGGGTCTTCTGCATTGCAGGTGGATTCTTTACCAACTGAGCTATCAGGGAAGCCCAACTATACATCAGTACAAAATTTTTTTAAAAAGAGGCTAGGGCTTGTTAATACTCTACCCGGTACCAGGAAAGACAGCTCTAGGAATATAATAAATACTTCCTGAATTAGCTCAGTAAATGGTTGTTGAAATGGCTGCTCAATCCTGCTTTCATACAACTTAAAACTTTCTGTTTTAATGTCAGATTTCCTCAAAACACTTGTCACTCCAAATTTCATTTGATTTTCTACCACAGATCTGAACTAGGTGTTTTATATGTATCGGTATATGTAGCAACACACACACAAACACAATACTACAATGCTTTCTTTATATCTTCACCTATACCCCTAGATAGTAAGTTCCTCTGAGATGATGTTGGTTTGCTCACCTTTATGGTGAATGAATTAAAGAACCTTCTAAGCTTCAATTTCCTCAACTATAAAGTATGGATAATAATGTTTTACTTCACTGGGTATTGGGAGGTTAGAGATAGTGCCCCTAGCAAAGTGCTTGGCACTTATAGTATGCTCAATATAGCAATATGTTACCTGGTATTATTTATAACTATAACATCTGGTATGGTGCCTACATCATAGGTGAACATGTGATGACTAATTTGCATTTTAAAGGTGAGGAAATGACGGCTCAACTGTTAGTGACTTCCTCACCATAGGAAATTAGGTATCAGACTTGGGATAAGAAACCAGCCCTCACTCTCTTCCACTGAACCCACTATTACCAATTCCAGGAATTAGCTTGAAATTGGGAATTCAATTCAGGAAAAGAAAGATGAGTGTTAGTAAGATTACTTTTTATTCCTTTTTTTTATCAAGATGAGTTTATTTACTTTACAATAACTTGCATTTGCATGTACACTTTCTATAAACAACCTTCTTATAGATATAATTCTCACAACTACTTTTGAAACAAGGAAAAATTATATATAAAATTTCCAGATTAAAAAAAAAATAAACCTGAGTCTTGGATTTGGTTATCACTTGGTAGTTAAGTGACAAAGTGAAGATTCAAAGCAGGGCCTCTCTTTCCAGTGCACAGCTAAACTTTTGAAAAGAAAAATAATACAAGATGCAGTGGTGCACTTTTATAACCTTCAATCCCTGCCAGGTGCCTCAGAGCCCAGAAACCAAGAGAAGCCTCTTAGGCTGGATCATAACTAGTCTGGGGCCACATTAATAATAACAGCTACCACCAATGGGATATCTGCTATGTGCCTGCCTAAGTACTTCACATTTGCTATCTCACATGACTGTCCCAGCTACACTGAGTGGTAGGCGCCATTACCACCATTATTTCACAGCTGAGAAAACTGAGGCTTACAGGGGTTTACTAGTTTGCCTACTCAAGGCCATACAGCTTGGGAGTGGCACAAATTCAAACACAGGTTTGACTCAGAATCTTTGTGCTCTTCCACTAAGCCTGGCCTCCAATTGTGTCATCCTAGGTTTCTGTACTTGGTGATAATAATACAGAATGTCTGGCCTTAATGGAAATCTGCCGTATAACTCAATGAACTCAAAGTGGAGCTCTGTAACAACCTAGGGGGGTGGCAAAGGGTGGAAGGCGGGAGGGAGGTTCAAGAGGGAGGGACATATGTATACCTATGGCTAATTCATATTGATGTATGGCAGAAATCAAACCAATATTGTAAAGCAACCATCAATCAATTAAAAATAAATATAATTTTTTTAAAAAGTCTGGCTTTACTTTGAGCAATTCTAAAACAAAACCTGTTCATTGAAGTTTAAACACACACACACACACACTAAACCAAGTTTAGTTGTGGTGTTGTTGTTCAGTTGCTCAGTCGTGTCCGACTCTTTGTGACCCCATTGACTGCAGCATGCCAGGCTTCTCTGTCCTTCACCATCCCCTGGAGTTTGCTCAAACTCATGTCCATTGAGTCAGTGATGCCATCCAACCATCTCATCTCATCCTCTGTCATCCCCTTCTCCTGCCCTCAATCTTTCCCAGCATCAGGGTCTTTTCCAATGAATCAGCTTAGTCTTGTCCCATGTTTAATGTGCATTTCTATGAGTTTATGAATGAATGGCTCTGGGAAGAGAAGAAAAGATCTCAAGGCTCCCTACCAGGTGAGACTTGTCAGCCACACTTTAAGGATGAAGCTAACACCAGACATGGCTGAGTAGTTCAGGAAGGTATTTCCATCCATCTGTGAAACTGTGAAACTGTGTTCACACACATACACACATGCGACTGATGGGGTCAGGCATTTTGGGTTTCACTTGGAAAAGGCCTAGCCAGCCAGAATGAACCAGGGCCTGAAGGGATGCATGGTCCACGTAGACCTTAAAGCGCATTCACCAACCAAACGCTTGACACACAAATAGACAAACTAAATGTTGTCCATAATGCTCTTAGAGGAAAATTTCTGAGGAGATGTGAGAAAAAGAAGTGAGAAAGACACTGGGAGAAAGTGAGGAATCTTTGAGCTTTAAGGCTGGAAGCTTTAAGGCTGAGCACAAGAGGTCACACAGTTCACATGTAGTTAGGGTGGCAAGTTTTAACAAATCAAAATACAGGATGCCGAGTTCAATTTGAATTTCAGAAAAACCATTAAGTGTGTCCCAATTAGCATATTTTTGTGTATGTCCCAAATTAGCATAAAGATGTTCCATGCAATATTTGGGACATACTTATACTAAAAATCTATTTGTTGTTTATATAAAATTTTAATTTAACTTGGCATCTTATATTTTATTTGGAAATCCTACAAGTAGCATCATGACACACTCATGTGACAAGTTCAGTTGTGGAGTTGTCTGTAGTAATTGTCAGTAATAACATTTAAAGTGCAAACTTTGCGACTTACTTTAAAAACATTAAGAGGGTATTCAAGTTTCTTTTTTTGCAACTGAGTCACTCTTACTTATTTGCTTTCTAATTTGGTTTCCAAAACAGGAAGGAAAGGTATAGTTATCACTAACATGGGAAGGATTAGATTAATTCATTTACTCAACAAATATTTATTGTGTGCCTGCTGTGTACCAGGTACTGTGCTAGGTACTGGGGATAGCATGATAAAAAAAAATTGAATATGACTTTTTCATGAAGGTTTATAGCAATTTTATTCCTCATAACCCCAAAGTTGGAAAGGCCCAAATTTCCATCAATAAGTGAGTGGATAAACAAACTATGGTGCATTTGTACAATGGAGTACTATCCAGGAATAAAAAAGGAACAAAATAGTGATGCATGTAACTGCATGGATGAATCTCACAGATACTATGTTAAGTGAAAGAAGCTAGACAGTAAGACCATATTCAGTATGAATCCACTTATACAAAGCTCTAGAATAGGCAAATCAAATATATGATGATAGAAATCAGAATGGTTTCATGATGATAAAAATCAGTGGTTACCTCTGCAGGTGTGTTAGGGTGAGGCTGACTGGGGGTATAGGTACTTCCTGAGATGATGGACATATTCTGTACCTTAGTTGGAGAGATGTTTTTAAATGTAACGTGACCAGAATAATATTTTAGAAAAGAATTTCTAGTGGCAGTATAGACAATGGACAGAAGAGGGTAATAGTGAGGTGGGAGGCCAATTAAGAGACTGTTGGAGAAAAGATGGTGGCCTGAACAAGGGTTATGGTGGTTGGACGGGAGAAGTGAATGAATCTAAGACATATTTAAAGATAGGGACACAATCAGAAAGGAATAAGACTAGAAGAACAAGGCTTTCTCATACCAAGTCCACTTCACTGATTTGAGGACAACCTTTAATGCACACCTGATATGTACTAATGGAGTAGGAAATGGCAACCCACTCCAGTATTCTTGCCTGGAAAATTTTACAGACAGAAGAATCTGGTGGGCTATAGTCCATGGGGTTGCAAAAGAGTTGGACATGACTTAGCGACTAAGCACACATGCACACTATATGTTAAGGTGCTGTGTTGAGCACTATGGAAGAAAGACAAATATTTAGAAAATTTTCATTACACATAAGGAATTTAAAGACTAAGAACAACTATAATTGAATGAAGAAAAAGTGACAAGTATTGGAAAAGGGAAAGAGATACCTTTCTAAAACTTAGACATGATTATGTCCTCTTTCCTTTCAAAAACCTTTAATGACTCTCTTATCTTCAAACTTCAAAATTCAAGCATGAGATTAACAGACTCTTTAAATCAGACTCAACCACCATTGTAGACCAACTTATCACCTCCAATATTCTACTAATAGAGCTCTATTTATCAGCAATTCCATTTTTATGGAATGCTGTTCATATCCTATCCATTTCTGTGGAAATCTTAGTCACATATTTTCTTTGTCTTTTCTGTGACAATTTTATTGAGCTATAATTCATATACAATACATTAATTCACACTTCTTTTCTTAAATTTTACCTTGCTTTTTTTCCAACAACGGGGCTTCCTTGGTGGCTCAGACAGTAAAGAATCTGCCTGCAACGCAGGAGACCCAGGTTCAATCCCTGGGTTTGGAAGATCCCCTACAGAAGGGAATGGGTACCCACTCCAATTCCTGCCTGGAGAATTCCATGGACAGATGAGCCTGGCAAGCCACACAGTTCATGGGATCACAGAGTCAGACACAACCGAGCGACTGACACTTTCACTTTCCCAACAATAGCACGATTTCTGTTTCATAATGGTATTCATTGTCCACTCTAAACAACTTCTCCTTTTGACTGCTTCAGAGAAACTGCAGTGACAGTTTCTAATAAAAATATATAAGATTATTTTGAGTGGTCATGCTGAGTGTCAGAATCCTCAGCTGCTCAAAGCTTGTTGTGGCTGTGTGTTTCACTTTCTGTGAGTCTATTCTTGCTATTAGACTTGAGGCATACAGTGTCATGAACTTTAGTGGCTTGGCCTAGAGCCTTAAGGCTTATTTATAATATGATGTCTTTAGGGAAATGATTCCAAGTTGACAAAAATCCCTTAGGATTTCTAGTTGGTAGCTGAAGTTAAGATGGAAAAGTCGGTAAGTTCTCTAAGAATTAGATCTACAGGAACTGGAAGGATTGCGATTCTAGGACAGAGTATTCGGCTTGCTGAAAATATCCTGACAAACTGTCTCATCTATTATTGAGTCCAAAGGATCAAGGACACTGCCATTTCTGTCTTTTGTACTTGGAAGAGAGAATTTAACCAATTCTTAGTTGAGATGGATAGCGAGTCCATATGGAATTCGCCATCAGTAGCAGTTATTAGAAGGAGATAGAATGGGACACAAATACAAGTTGTTTCCATAAAGATAATTTTATACATTTAGCTCATGATACAGATAGTCTTTAAGGTCTACTGATATAGATAAGAGTACAGATGTCTTGTTTGTTCATAAATGAGGAAAGAGGACATGGGGAAGAGGATCTAAACCAGGGAAATATAATGGTTCATAACTAATCCATCCTTCATGAAGTGTTAAAGAATCTGCCTGCCAATGCATGAGATGCTAGAGACACAGGTTTGATCCATGAGTCAGGAAGATCACCTGGATGAGGAAATGGCAACCCACTCCAATATTCTTGCCTGGGAAATCCCATGGACAGAGGAGCCTGGCAGGCTATAGTCCATGGTGTTGCAAAGAGTCAGACACGACTGAGCACACACATACATACATACATGACTAGAAGGAAAATGAGAGGGAACCCCTTCCCAAAGTACAGAACCCAGTAAATAGCAGACTAGGATCTCTGTCTTCATTTGCCAAGAACAGCATATTATTTTTACCTAATTTTATGGCTGCGATTTTTTTTAATATGTATGCATCAACTTTTATTTTACTATTGTGTTTTTCTCCCAGTGTACAGATTTACTTCTTTCATTTAAGGAATAATTTTTTGTTTTATGGTGTTTTAAATGGTTAAATGTTATCCCTAAGTTACAGCACCTTTGTCCTCCATGTTGACTGACTTGAAAAGAACAAAATCAAAATAAGATATGGCTGCGATTTTAAGCTGTAAATCCTTTCAGAAGTTGATCTTAATTTTGCTTGCAGGGTGAGCAAAACAAACCAACTTGTCACGTATGCCTGCATTTCTAAAATTAGGAAAAACAGCCCTAATCCCTTTTCATATGCAGAAAATAGAAACTAGTCGAGTAGTCTACTTGGTCGGTGGGAACAGACTTTAAAAAGCAACATGCTAAAAAAATCAAATCAAATCAAAACATGTCATAAGCAAAGTTAAACTGCAGTTCAAACTTTTTGGCCATACCCAAAAGCCAGAAGCAAAGGAGTGTAACAGTATTTCTGTCTCTTATTCTCTTTTGTGACTTCGAAACTCACCTACTTTTTGTTTCCAGGCAAAATGACATGTAAAACTCATTTCAGAAAGTCCATCTACAGCAAAGCCTCAGTTACATCTTTGGTAATTCTCTTTCAATATATAGCCTATCAAAACTCACTGAAGAAGAAATAGATCATTTGAATAGTCCTATATTGACTTTAAAAGTAGAATTTGTAGTTAAACCCTTCCCACAAAGAAAACTCCTAGGCCAGACAGCCTCCCTGGTGATTTTCACCAAACACGTAAGCAGTAAATAATGCCAATCCTGTAAAACTCTGCCAGAAAATTGAAGGTGACGGATTACCTCCTAAATCATTCTATGAGTCAAGTATTACCATTACAAGCTAATATCTTTTGGGAATATAGACACAAAAATTCTGAACAACAATTTAGGAAATTGAACTCAACAGTATATAAAAATGATGGGGCTTCCCTGGTGGCTCAGTGGTAAAGAATCTGCCTGCCAATGTAGGAGACACGAGTTTGATCCCTGATCCAGGAAGATTCCACACACCCCAGAGCAGCTGAGCCCATGTGCCACAACTATTGAGCCTGTGCTCTAGAGCCCAGGAGCCACAACTACTGACCCCACATGCCATAGCTACTGAAGCCTGCACAACCTAGAACTCGTGCTTGGCAACAAGAGAAGCCACCGCAATGAGAAGCCTGTGCACTGCAACTAGAGAGTAGCCCCCACCCTCAGCAACTAGAGAAAAGCCCATGCAGCACCAAAGACCCAGCAGAGCCAAAAATAAATAAATAAATAAATAATGTAAATGATGATACATTATGACCAAGTACAGTTTATCTCAGGAATGATAGATTGGTTTAACATTCAAAAGTCAATCAAAGGGGACTTCTCTGGTGGTCCAGTGGTTAAGAATCTGCCTTCCAATGCAGGGGACTTGGGTTCAATTCCTGGTCAGGGCACTAGGATCCCACATGCTGGACGATGTAGCACACAAAAAAATAAAAGATCTGAGCCGAAGAAGTCAGGTCCAAACTTATATGGATACAAAGCAGAATCGGACAAAGACTCTGCATTTGGAGAACTCACACTTTAGCCAAGGAGACATACTCAATTAAGCTCTATAGGCCTGGTACTGGCTTAGATACTGGGGAGAAGACAAACTTGAAAGTATTCATCTACTGCCTTGTGCATGGCTCTCCAAGTATTTTATGGGCATTTATTACTCTCTTCTCCCCTAAGCCTGTAAGTGACTCCAATGCAGGGAGTAAGAGAGGATCTTGCATTGGGGAATAAGTGGAATTTAGCAAACTTTAATGACATAAATCTTCTCTAAAAGACCTTTAGGGTCAGTCTTTTTGATGGGTGGTACATGCAAGTTAGGCACTGATAGAGCCTGAACACTGAAGAGGCAGTCCTGAATATGAGGAGGTGGGAGACGTGACAGTTTACTGACCCAGTCCATTGATGCACTGTCTAATCTGGCTCAAAGCAAGTCGCCAGAAAGACAAGTGTGTTGTCCAAGAGCTTCCATGTGCCTGGTTCTCACTGCACAGTGACATGAAGCAACTTCTCCATCCTTAACCTGCATTCCAGTGATTAGGACAAGATTAGGGAGAAGCTCTGGAAACCCTGAAGCTTCTTAGATCATCCTTTGCCATTACACACCATGTAGAGAGCCAAGATTCAATAAATGTGTATTGAATTAATACATTCAATCAACAGATTTAAACAATAGCCTAAAGGGAGAAGCATGAATCTATTGTTGCCCAGTGGCAACGTTTCTCCTTCAGAATTAAGTACATTGTCCATTTACGGATAAAGGCTGGGTGCCACTAGCATTATTAGTAGGTGTAAAGGGCAGCAGGAAATATACCTGGGTACTCTTCTTTTTTAAAATGTATTTTTAATTGGAGGATAATTGTTTTACTGAGTACTTTTCTTGTGGCTTTATTTTCCTACCTTGTCCTACCTTTGTCAATGTGCTTTGTCATATTTTGCCACATTGTACAAGTCTCTTTGTACAGAGATCTCTTCTCTATATCCCCAGAGCCTAGCACTGTGCCTGGTATATTAGTAGGTGGTTGTATTAGTTAGGGTTCTCCAGAAAAAGAGAACTAAGAGGATGTGTGTATTTATCGTATGTATTCATGCATGTATGTGCATCCATACATACGTCTGTACATGTTTAAAGGAACTGGCTCATACAATGAGGGCTGGCAAGTCTGAAGTCTTCAGGGCAGGCTGTCAGGGTGAAGACCCAGGGAAGAGTTAATGTTAGTCTCAAGTTCAAAGGCAATCTGGAGGCAGAATTTCTTCCTCCTTAGGAGATCTATCTTTTCCGCTAAGGTCTTCAATTGATTGAACAAGGCCCACTCACATCATGTAAGGTAATCTGCTTTACTCAAAATCTATTGATTTAAATGTTAGTCATATCTAAAAAATACCTTCATAGCAATATCTAGACTGGTGTTTGAGCAAATATCTGGGCACCATTGCCCAGCCAAGCTGACACATATAATTAACCACCATAGGGTTAATACATGTTTATAAAATAGAACTGAAATCACCTGTGGGCTGCCCATATTTGCATATCTACTTTTGAAAATCAAGTAGCAAATACAGTGGGCACACAGATATCAGGAATCACAGGTCACTGGTTCATTCCTAACTGGACAAAACAATTTTTCAATAAAGCCCGTGAAACATAAAATGGAAGTAATTAAGGTACAGACAGAACTTAGTTTCAGATTCCGGTCAATCTTTTAATCATTTTATAAAACTGATGAGCCACTACATTATTCATTCATTTAGATTTATGAAAGTAACATGAGCTGGCATTCATGGAACTGGTTTCTAGTCTCTTCTTTACCATTAAATGGCTTACTTGCCCTTGGGCAACTCACTTTACCTCTCTTGGTTTCTGCTTCACCAACAGCAAGATGACATCCCAGACAGTCTTTAAAGCAACTGTGGTACAGTAAATTGAAGCCTTCAGGCAGATATGGGTTCAAATCTTGGTTTATGACACTTCCTATTAATAGTTCTGGGTAAGCTGCTACTGAGCTCATTTCTGCAGCAGCAATGTGGGAATATGGAATAACCTCACACCAGGGTTGTTATACAGATTGAAGAAGACAAACTGAGTGCACAGTATACAATGGATGCTAATTACTATCACTGCCCCTTCTCCTTGCAGCACAAAAACGATATGATTCTGTTTTGTGTAGGTGGAACATTAATCCCTCTCAGAAAAACACAGCTTCCAACAGAGAGACTAATCATAAGCCGGAAACTCAAAAGATATATTTGAGATTATAGAGTCTTGAGCTGCTTTTGTTATGGTCTAATTTCATTTGGAAAGACTATGATCATTTGATATTCTTTCAAATCATGCTAAAGTCCCTTGACTCTTTAATTCCCTTGGGCCACATTGATGGCTTAGGGGGTGTGGGAAAGCAGGGAAAGGCAAGGTCATGGGTATCTCTGTAGCAAGAGACAGAAGGTTGGGACTTCCCGGGTGGTACAGTGGCTAAGATTCCATGCTTCCAATGCAGGGGACCCAGGTTGGATCCCTGGTCAGGGAACTAGATTCCACATGCCAAAACTAGGAGTTCACATGCCACAATGAAGACTGAAGATCCCACCTGCTGTAACTAGCACCTGGCGCAGCCAAATAATAAGTAAATGTTGGGGCGGGGGTTGGATTGTGAGAACTTGCCATGTACTGAGTACTATGTGCACGTGATCTCATCTAACATTCATAGCAAAGCAAAAAGTGTAGGTACTATTACTGATATCCCCATGTTTACAGATGAAAAAATTGAGGCTCAGAGGGGTGAGGTAACTTGCCCAAAATTGTACAGCTAGAAACCACGGAATTAGAATTTACCCCCACATCTGATTCAGAACACATGCTTTAACTAGTACACTGTCTCTTCTTGGAAAGTGTGTATTATATAAAAAACACACAGGCTTTTGACATTTTAAAGAAATTTAGCAAGTAAAAAAATAATATGTACATGTGTGTATGTAGGTATGTGTGTGCATATTTTTATACATATACACAATCTAAATAATTAAAAATTGAAGGGTTAAGAAATCAGCGTACCTCATTTCTCTGGAAATTAATATCACTTGCTGAGTTCTATAAGGGGGCATGAGGGTAAGTGGCAAAGTCAATGAAAGGGCTGTGCCTCTACTTATCTGTGATGTTGACTATACATCACATTCAGCATGAGACTTATATAGGATATTCCTAGTAACTGCCGTGTATTTAGTGCTTACTACATGCCAGGCACTGTGCCAAGTGCTTTATATGTATAATGCCAAGTAATCCCTCAAACAACCCCATTCAGTAGATGAGAAAACTTAAGCTCAGAGGTTATAGCACTTGCTGAAGATCATACAATTAGTAAGTAGCACTGCTAGGATTCAACTCTAACTTCAGAACCTTTGTTTGTAACCTACTATGCTGGATTTCCATGAAAAGCATGTCATTTCCTCAATAAATTAAATACAGGTTTACCATGTGACCCAACAATTCCACTATGAGTTATACCCCAAATAATTGAAAGCTAGTGCTCAAACAAAAATTATATACCAGCCTTCATAATAGCTATATTCATAATAGTCAAAAAGTATAAACAACCCAAATGTCTATCGACAGATGAATGAATAAACAAAATGTGGTGTACACACACACACACACAACACACACAGTGGAGCATTATGCCGTGCTGTGCTTTGTCACTGTCATGTCTGACTCTTTGCAACCCCATGGCCTGTAGCCTGCCAGGATCCTCTGTCCATGGGATTCTCCAGGTAAGAATACTGGAATGGGTTGCCATGCCCTCCTTCAGGGGATCGTCCCAACCCAGGGATCGAACCCAGGTCTCCCACGTTGCACATGGATTCTTTACCATCTGAGCCACCAGGGAAGCCCATGAATACTGGAGTGGGTAGCCTATCCCATCTCCAGGGGATCTTCTTGACCCAGGAATTGAACCCAGGTCTCCTGCATGGCAGGCAGATTCTTTACCAGTTGAGCTACCAGGAAAGCCCCAATGGAACATTATGCAGCCATACAAAGGAGCAAAATTCTGATACATACTATAACATGAATGAACCTTAGAAATATGCTAAGTGGAAGCAGCCAGACACAAAAGGCTGCATATTGTGTGATTTCCTTTACATGAAATATTCAGAATAGGCCAATCCATAGATACAAAGGTAGATTAGTTGTTGCCAGGGGCTCAGGAAAGCGGGGAATGGGGAGTGACTGCTTAATGGGTACGGGGGTCCCACTTGGTATTGTGAAAAAGTTCTGATATGAGGTAGTAGTGACGGTTGCACAACATTGTGAATGTACTCATGTCACTGGACTGTAGACTGTAAAATGGTAAATTTTATGTGCTACACATTTTACCACAATAAAAATCAATCAATTAACCAGACCATTTGACCCTGGTTTTCCCTTTGTCTAATTGTGGGTTTTGTCTCTGAAAGTCTCTTCTCTGCTGGCTCCTCAACATTCTGGGTTCATTTCTCCCTCTCTGCCATAACTCCTATTGTGCCTCCTTGATTCTTCCTAAGACCTGGAGCCTCCTCCCTCTGCCCAAGCCCAACCAATTCAGTTGTGACCCACCCTTCCATGAAGACTTCCCAGTTATTCTCTTTTTCTAACCAATTCAGTTGTGACCCACCCTTCCATGAAGACTTCCCAGTTATTCTCTTTTTCTAATCAAGAAATCCAGAAGGACCCAAGTAAGCCCACTTTATTTAAAATTAATATTAAAAGTTAACATTATATGACTGTTTCCAAAACAATACCTTTTGGCTCTTAGACCAGTGTCCTTTCTATTGATACCTCACTGTCTCCCACAGCACTTAGAGTTATCACCTGAATGGGCATAATTATAGTTTACACACACATATATGTATATGTTCTCAGTGGGGTTCTTGTGGGTTAGCCTTATATCTCTGGTAATACACTCACTTCTTGACGGTAATACCTGTTTCTCACACATCTTTGAATCACCGAACATGTGCTGGCACATAATAGATGCCCAATAAATATTTCTGATGAGTGACCTACAAATTTTCACAATCTGCCTCAAACCCATTACTAACATATAAAATAGAACAATATAACCCATCATTTCATCAGAAAGGAAACATCTGTTTATTCTACTGCACTTTAGTTTCTAACAAATTAAAAGCAGATGAGCTCTTGCTAGCAAACCAGGGAACAGACAGACGCTTTTCAAGAAGAGACAATGTGGTGTACTAGTTAAAAGCATATGTTCTGAATCAAAACAGACATGGGAGTAAATCCCAATTCTGTGTTTACTAGCTGTGTAATCTTGGGTAAGTTACCATATGCCCCTGAGCCTCAGTTTGCTCATCTGTAAATGTGGGATGTTAGTAACAGTACCTCCCCATGCTGTGTGTTATAAATATATTGATGTGGCTCAGACAGGAAAGAATTTTCCCACAATGAGGGAGATCCGGGTTCGATCCCTGGGTCAGGAAGATCCACTGGAGAAGGGAACACTCCCCAGTTTAGTATTCTTGCACGGAGAATCCCATGGACAGAGGAACATGGCAGGCTACAGTCCACGGGTCTGCAAAGAGTCAGACATGACTTGAGAGACTAAGCATGCAAAAAAAATGATACAAATGAGCTTATTTACAAAACAGAAATAAGAACTCACAGACACAGAGAACAAATTTATCTTACCAAAGGGGAAAGGGGAAAATGAGGGATAAATTAGGAGTTTGGGGATTAAAATATACACACTACCATAGATAAAATAGGTAATCAACAAGGACCCATTGTATAGCACAGGAACTTACTCAATATTCTGTAATAACCTATGATAGAAGAGAATGTAAAAAAAAGTTCTCTCTCTATATATACAGCTGAAACTAACATAACACTGTAAATAAACTATATTTCCCAAAACAAGGTGAAAAAATGTATGAGATAATGTAAGCATAGTGGCAGATACATAGCAAGTACTCAACTTGTTAGAATTTATAATTATTGATTGCTTTCCTAAAAGCCCTTCCTAAGGACACAGTTTATTCATAGTCTTAGGGCTCAGGGAAGTAATCGGCCTAGCGCTCCACCAATTCAATCACTGGGTCCTAAATGTGGAACCAGGACCCAAAGATATACATTAGGAAGGCTCAGTAATCAAATCCAGGAAAATGCAGGCTGATGCTGTGATACTGTAATTATGACCTAATAAGTCCAATTAACTGTGCCGGCCAGATTCCTTTTGGAATAACTGCAGCGTTCCTAAGCCTGAGAACAAAAGTGGGGCTTGAAAGAAGGGCTAGTTTGCATCCTGGCAGATGAACAAGGGATCTGCTTGTGGCTTACCAGCTGATAATAGAGAAATCAGTGCACGGGAATGAGATGGCATTCCCAGTGTTTAACCACAAGAATAAGCCTTTTAATTCCCTAAGCCCTATGGGTCTCTTGGACACATGGTTATTCATCAATTTTCTTCAAATATCTGATTGCCCATGCATGCCAAGACAGTTGCCCATGTTTCAGTAGACTGGCTCATGCCTGGGCACAGGGATTTGAGACTAAAGAGTGAAGTTCCATGAGGTGGAAAGAAAAAGAGGAGTCAAAACAAAAAAATAGCCTTGGGAATTAAAGAGCTGTAATCTTTGTAAAGAATTAGCAGTGCACACACCATAGCTCTTTCAGACTGGTCTTTCTCAGGAATCCAAATCTCTGACAATATTGCTGGAGGGTATAGAAAGCCATTGAGAAAGATTTCTGGGATGGCAAACCCACTGTTGGCAGACAGTTGGCTGCTCTCAAGGTCAGCTAGGTTGGTTTTCCCCTTTGGGTGAACTGTCTCTAGCTCTTCTACCATCAGCTTTGGTCCTCAAAAGCCATGGTTAGAAATGAGTTTGCAATATTGTAATAATCAAGCGAATGAATAGAGCTTTGTTTCATCTGGTCCTAGAGGTTATACCTTGATCTGTTCTGAAGGTAGGTACTAATCTGATGGAGTTTTCAAAATTAACAACAGAAATCTGAACTGAGTTTGGACTATCTATAGCATGTGAAAGGATGAGGGGTGGGCAGGAGAAAGAGATTTTTATTGTCAAGCTAAGCTTCACAAGATTTCATAGGGCGACATGGGATACCCTGCTCAACTCATGCACTTTCAAATGATTGTTTCTTTCTTTCCACTCAGAGTCCACTTCCCCTTTGTCCACACACTTTGTCCCCTCCCTGCTGAAAATATTGGGGACCAGAACTTTTTCATCAGTACCTCCGACTTGGGGAAAGTTGGTGGATTCGGGTGGGGACAGGTGGGTTTTTTTCTGGAAAACCAGGTGTGGACTTCAAAGCAGCTCAAAGAGCCTGGGGCTAGAAGTGTACTTTCTGACTAAATCAGACCCATGGCTTCTGAATCCCACACCGCATTCCTGTGCTTATTTTTTAATTTATAGAAAGAACCCAACAATTAATTGAAAACCAGTATTAAGGCATGTATAATACCCCCTCTTGTTGTATTCCATCTTCATCTGACCCTTTCCCTTTTCATCTGCCTTCCTTTGGGATCTGCTTTTCTTTTATCACACCTGCTCCTTCCCTGGCACTTACTGCTTCCAGTGTATTTCCTCTCTCAGAAGCCTAATCGGGCCCCACCCTCACACTTCCAAATGTCCACAGCTACTTGTAGTGGGACCCCAATCCCAATTTTCCTCCACACTCTTCCAGAAAACCCTCTCCTAACCAGAGCTTTGCTAAAAGCAGACAGGCCTCTCTTCCTGTGGGTGATGGTGATCTGCTCAGGGAATGACAAGATTTTGATCTCAAAGCCAGGAATGCTCAGGCTTCAGAGATTTTCACATTTTTCACCGCCTCTGTCCTGAACTGCTCTTTCTGACCTGCCTTGCACTCTACCACTTGGCCTCCTTTTAATCTTCTTGGCTTCTGACCTCATGACTCATTTTCCCCACTCGCAGTCTTGCCTTGGATCTTATTCTTGCTACAGCTTCTCTATTTTTGAGCTATCTGATTTCCTTCACAATAATGATTCCAGCTCCTTCTCTTGCTATGTTGCACTTCACTGCCCTGGATAAACACCTTGCTCAGTTCTCCTCCAAACTCGTGGACCCAGGTCTCCTACATTGCAGGCAGATTCTTAACTGTCTAAGCCACCAGGGAGGTCGAACTCATGCACAGGACCCAGAAACTCTGCTCAAATCCCACCCCTTATAAACTCGTTTAGCTCTTATTCCTGAAACTCATTCAATACTTCCCATATAAAGCCTTGTAATGCAAAATTTTCAGATTCATTCATTTCATAGATAGCAGATGCTTTTTACTTTCAGGGTATACTGGGCATATACAAATAAATCATTCTGCAAGGCAAAACTGGGGAATTCAATAGAACGTTCTGCAATGATGGAAATGCTCTATGTTTGTGCCATTAAATTTAGCAGCCGCTAGTCACATGTGACTATTAAGCACATGAAAGGTGACTTGTTAAACTGAAGAACTGATACTTAAATTAACTAATGTTGAAACAGCCATGTATGGTGCATGGCTACCATACTGAATAGTGTATACCTAGTGCATATGTCTAGGGATGGACTTGCTTGTATTGAAGATCATAGGTATTTTGGGGGTTTGTTTTCTTTTCCATTTCTTGAGAGTCAATACATGGGATGATTTGGAAAAAAATAAATTTTCAAACTTTTCATTTTATATTGGAGTATAGTTGATTAGGGTTTTCCAGGTGGCTCAGTGGTAAAGAATTCACCTGTCAATGCAGGAGATACAGAACACCCCCTGGAGAAAGAAATGGCAACCCACTCCAGTATTCTTGCCTGGAAAATCCCACGGACAAAGCAGAGGATCTTGGAGGGCTACAGTCCACAGAGTGGCAATGAGTTAGATGTGACTTAGCGACTGAGCACGCTTAGCTGATTAACAATGTTGTGTTAGTTTCAGGTGTATAGCAAAGTGATTCAGTTGTACAAATACATGTATCTATTCTTTTTCAAATTCTTTTCCCATTTAGGCTGTTTCATAATATTGAGCAGAGTTCCCTGTGCTATATAGAAGGTTCTTGTTCAGTTTAGTCACTCAGTCGTGTCTGACTCTTTGCAACCCCATTGACTGCAGCACACCAGGCTTCCCTGTCCATCACAAACTCCCAGAGCTTACTCAAACTCATGTTCATTGAGTCGGTGATACCATCCAACCATCTCATCCTCTGTCGTCCCCTTCTCCTCCAGCCTTCGATCTTTCCCAGCATTAGGATCTTTTCAAATGAGTCAGTTCTTCGCATCATGTGGCCAAAGTACTGGAGCTTCAGCATCAGTCCTTCCAATGAATATTCAGGACTGATTTCCTTTATGATTGACTAGTTTCATCTCCTTGCAATACAAGGGACTTTCAAGAGTCTTATCCAACACCACAGTTCAAAAACATCAGTTTTTCAGTGCTCAGCCTTCTTTATGGTCCAACTCTCACATCCATACATGACTACTGGAAAAACCATATCTCTGACTAGATGGATCTTTGTTGGTTAAGTTTTATCTCTGCCTTTTAATATGCTGTCTAGGTTTGTCATAGTTTTTTTTTCAAAGGAGCAAGTGTCTTTTAATTTCATGGCTGCAGTTACCATCTGCAGTGATTTTGGAGCCCAAGAAAATCAAGTCTGTCACTGTTTCCATTGTTTCCCCATCTATTTGCCATGAAGTGATGGGACCGGATGCCATGATCTTAGTTTTTTGAATGTTGAGTTTTAAGTCAGCTTTTTCACTCTCCTCTTTCACCTTCATCAAGAGGCTCTTTAGTTCTTCACTTTCTGCCATAAGTGTGGTGTCATCTGCATATCTGAGGTTATTGATATTTCTCCCGGCAATCTTGATTCCAGCTTATGCTTTATCCAGCCTGGCATTTCACATGATGTACTCTGCATATAAGTTAAATAAGCAGGGTGACAACATACAGCCTTGATGTATTCCTTTCACAATTTTGAACTAGTCCATTGTTCCATGTCTGGTTCTAACTGTTGCTTCTTGACCTGCATACAGATTTCTCAGGAGGCAGGTAAGGTGATCTAGTATTCCAGGTCCTTGTTTATTATCCATTTTTAATACAGTAATGTGTACATGTCAATCCTGGGCTTCCTGGGTGGCTCAATGGTAAAGAACCCACCTGCTAATGCAGGAGATACAAGAGACATGGGTTCGATCCTTGGGTTGGGAAGATCCCGTGGAGGAGGCCATGACAACCCACTCCAGTATTCTTGCCTGGAAAATCCCATGGACCAAGGAGCCTGGTGGGCTACAGTCTATGGGGTTGCAAAGAGTTGGACATGACTGAACAACTGAGCACACACACACATCAATCCCAAATCTCCAATCTATACCTGAGGCCACTGTTACCCCCAGTAACCATAAATTCATTCTCTAAGTCTGTGAGTCTGTTTCGTAAATAAGTTCATGTGCGTCATATTTTAGATTCCACATACAAGTGATATTCCTTATATCACATGTATTAGAACACATTTTGACATTTCAAGTGCCAAGGCTTGGCCTGTGTGCAATGAGAATGGTCAGTAGTTGCTATGTCACAGGGTTTGGAAGGTAGGTTGAGAAACACGGCACAGGCAATGTACCTGAGTCCTCTACCAGTGGACCTACCTAAACTTCCAGTGGGCTGTGTTTCATTCACCCTGATACAGAACAGTGCCTTCCAGGTATGACATTTGTACAAGTTGTTCTCTCTACTTGAAAATCACTATATTTGCCACCCCACATTCAAAGCTTCTAATTTGAGATTCAGTTCTATTGTCACTTGTTTTAGAAAGTCTTTTAAAACTGCCCATGACAAAACAATCACTTGTACCACTGAACAATCTTTCTTCCACCTGACAAAATGACAGTGACTCATGGGTCACAAATGCATTTCGCTCTTCCATTTGAGAACTGTACTAGATTATACAACACAGAGGACCCAGAATGCACTCAACAAACTCAAGGAATTTGATGAATAAAATGAAAGCACATTAGATAAGACCAGTGAGATACAAAGTCATCTTAAAAGAGACAGTAGCGGTTCCAGGCTGAGAGTCAATCCAGACAGTAACCCAATCAATGCTACTACCATATCTAAAGGTCAGTCCATTTTAATTTTGTTTTGCAATAAGGTATCAACTCACACCAGTCAGAATGGCCATCATTGAAAAGTCTACAAATAATAAATGCTGGAGAGAGTTTGAAGATAAGGAAACCATCCTATACTGTTGGTGAGAGTGTAAATTGGGGGAACCACTATGGAGAACATTTTGGAGATTCCTTAAAAAAACTAAAATTTGAGTTGCCATATGATCTGGCAATCCTACTCCTGGGCATATATCTAGAGAAAACTAATTTGAAAAGATACATGTACTCCAGTGTTCACTGCAGCACTATTTACAATAGCCAAGATATGGAAGCAACCTAAATGTCTATCAACAGATGAATGGATAAAGAAGAAGTGGTACATATATACAATGAAATATTACTCAGCCATAAGAAGAATGAAATAATGCCATTTATAGCGATGGACCTAGAGATTATCACACTAAGTGGAATAAGTCAGAGAAAGACAAATATATGATATCACTTATACGTGGAATCTAAACTATGACACAAATGAACTTATTTACAAAGTAGAAACAGACTCACAGACATAGAAAACAAACTTATGGTCACCAAAGGAAAAAGTGTGGGGAGGGATAAATTAGGAGTTTAATATTAATATATACATATGAATGTACATATACATATATTAACATATACATATATGCATATGTATGTATACATATATCAACATATAGCATATATGAAAGTGTTAATCACTCAGTCATGTCCAACTCTTTGTGACCCCATGGACTGTAGCCCACTAGGCACGTCTGTCCATGGAATTCTCCAGGCAAGAATACAGGAATGGGTTGCCATTTCCTTCTCCAGGGAATTTTCCCAACCTAGGGATCGAACACAAGTCTCCAGCATTGCAGGCAGACTCTTTACCCACTGAGCCACCAGGGAAGCCCTTATAACATATATATGTATAACTAAATTACTTTGCTGTACACCTGAAACTAATACAACATTGTAAATCAAGTATACTTCAATAAAAACATAATAAAAGAGAGTCCATTGGGAGGAAGGTCAGTAGGAAATATTAATAAAGGAGATTTTTCAAATGAAGTCCTTAGAAATGTAGAACATCCAAGGCTAGTAACAAACTTTGGCTCAAGAAATCTATTTTCCTTTCACTGAGATCAGCACATCCCCATCCTAAAGATGGAAAGATCACCTCATTAGGGTTGACTGCCAGCAAATATTAGGACTATACAACTAACTTCCCTTGTCGTGGTGTCATACACACCAACCAACCTTCCTATCTCTTGGCTTCCAACGTGGGTTTTCCTACAAGCTGAAGACTCACTCATGTGACTACCTGGTTCCTTTCAGTAGTTATTTTTTCTTAGGCTAAATTAATAAATTAGTATTCTGGTTTAGGTGCCCACTTCTTGTGAACTTGATTAGAATAGGTTTTCCTAAGAAAATTGCACAGTCCCCCTAGGCTGACAAAATTAAACTCCTAAGTGGGCAAAGCTTAGAGTCAAACTCAGAAATGTGGGGAACTAAGTAAGGTGCCATCCAAAGGGCCATGTAACCTTCCCCTGAAAATACTTCTAATCTATCATCCCTTTTGAACCCAAAACACACTGTTTTTTAATGACTGTGAATAACAATGGCACAGTCTATGAATAATTTTAGGTAGAAATCTTGCTGCATAGGTGTGTTCTCCATCCATATTTAGACACAAGCTTTTCAAGTGCAGGCATGTTTCATGAAATTCTTTGGGTGTGCAATAGGACCCAGCACAGTGCTTGGCTAGGTAAGTACCCAGTGGGTACTTAATGAATTAAATTTTGATTCTATGCCCTCTAAATGGTGGGATTAGAGAGTTGTCTGGGTTGGTTTAAGGGCAAGAAAAGGGATTTTGTCTCCATTTATTCAAATATTTTAGAGTGCCTGATATATGTTAGACACTGTATTATACATTGAAGATCAGGTAGAAAATAAGACAGACATGACTCTTGCCCTCATGGAACGTGACTCACAGAATTGCTTCAAGTGATATGCAAATAGAAAAGTACTAAGCAGTAGTTTTGTAAGTATGTAGATATGCAGTTGGGGCTTCTCAGGTGGTGCTAGTGGTAAAGAATCCACCTGCCAATGCAGGAGACATGAGAGATGTGGGTTCAATCCCTAGGTCAGGAAGATCCCGTGGAGGAGGGCATGATAGCCCACTCTAGTATTCTTGCCTGGAGAATCCCCATGGACAGAGGAGCCTGGAGGTAGGGAGAGGCTACAGTTCATAGGGTCACACAGAGTCGGACACTACTGAAATGACTGAGCACACACACACGCACATGTGCAGTTAGGTTTCTATCACTCTTCTGGGGACCATCTCTCTCCACCCCCTGACGCCTCCTAGAAATCTTGGCCTTAGTTTTTCAATTTATATTAACACTAAGGTTAACATACATGATAATAATTTGGTAAATATAAAGCCCAATTTAAAGGCATTATTACTGGCCATTTATTAGGGGCATGGCACTGTGCTAGTCATTGTCTTAGACGACCAAGACTCACTTACCCTCAAGAAGTGTGTATCTCAGTGAAGCAAAAATCATACATATTCACTCACCAATTATCTATTTAATATCTAAGGTGTATCAAGCATTGTTTGAGGCCTTGGCAATAGATCAGTGGACCAAAAAGACAGATTCCTGCTGCTCTTCCACTGCAGGGGACACAGGGTTGATCCCTGATTGGGGAACTAAGGTCCTGCATGCCACATGGAGCAGACAAAAAAAAAAAAACACCACCACCAAAAACACAACAAAAAGACAGATCCCTGGCCTCATGCAGTTTACATTCAGTTGAAAATACAGCAAACTATATACATATATCAGAATAAACAGTAACACATGTCAATTGCCATAAGTGAGGTACAGAGACAACTCTGTGTGTTCAGACTTAACAGTAACCAGAGAAATAGCACAGGGTAAGGGGACAATCACAAGTTTTAGGGTTGATCTGGATCCAAGGTCCCTTTATGTTACTTCATTACCTCTGAGCCTTGGGTAAGTAACTTTGCTGAGCCTAATCTTTAAATTGAGGACAAATGCTACATATCTTAATAGAGTTTTGGTGAGATGTTTTAAACCATGCACGACAGGCATAGAACATTCAGTTCCTTTCTCATTTTAGACAACTAACTCCACACATATCTCATGTCTTTAGAATCTTCAGATTTTTTAACTAAACGTCTGAAAAATGAGCAAAATATTTAATAACGCTGAATTTTATTTTTTACCTATAAACCAGGGAGGGATTAGAACGGTTACTTACTGGAGTGATTTGAGAATTAAAAAATCCTCTAGTAGAGACTTCCCTGGTGGTCAGGTGGTTAAGACTCTGTGCCACCAATGCAGGAGGCATGGGTTTGATCCCTGATCAGGGAACGAAGATCCCACATGCTATGCAGCGAGGTCAAAAGATTTTAAAAAACGCCTCTCATACAGTGCCTGGTTCATAGCAAGTAATCAACAAATGATCACTGGCTTCCTTTATTATTCTTTCTGCCTTGTCCAGGTCACCTATATAGACTCATATCTAATGTCCAAAAGGGACTTAGAAAACTCAACTGTTAGGTATTTTTGATAAAATCTACATTGGCAGGGTTATTGTAATGATTAAAGGACACAACTCATGTGCCTGCCCCAGTATTCACACATAAAAAAGCTCATATTCCCCCTCCCCAAGAAGTCTAACTGAAAAAATACCCAAGTCCAGGATATCACAATGGGTGATTCAGAAGAATTGGTCATACTCCATCAAAAACCACATGAGGCTGTCTTTTCTGAGGAAGCAAAAGAACAGAGTAGAAGAAGCAAAATAAAGGTGGACTAGGAGAGCAGCAAGATGTGCTTAGTAGGTAGAAGTTTGGAACTTTGGGTGATAGTCAAGAACATTTAACTTTTAAAATGTATGGCTGATAATTTTTGCAACTGTGATAATTGTACTATGGTTGTGTTAAAGTACTCATCTTTTAGAGAGTAGGGGCTTCCCTGGTGGCTCAGATGGTAAAGAACCTGCCTATAATGCAGGAGACTCGGGTTGATCCCTGGGAAGATCCCTTGGAGCAGGGCATGACAACCCACTCCAGTATTCTTGCCTGGAGAATTTCATGGACAGGGAAGCCCAGCGGGCTGCAGTCCATGGGGTCACAAAGAGTTGGACATGACTGAGTGAATAACACTTTCACTTTCTTTAGAGATGCACACTGAAATATTTATGGATAAATTGTTTAAAGGTATCAAACATTTTTATTTAAGTTGTAACAAACTTTACAATTTTAGGAATATGAATACTTTGGCAATAATCTGGTTTTCTAGCAAAATATATATGACCCCGTTGACACATCATAAACACACATGCTTATTTACAAATTATATTCTAAGCAAGGAAATTCTTCAATTCCTACTCTAATTCCTACCCTTTTTCAATTCAAATGCATACTATGAACTCAATTCCCCCAGATTTATTAATATGTATAGAATATATTAAGATTTATTAAGATACATACTATATATGTATGGAAGTTATGGGGTTGGCAATGTATGCATAAGCTACAAGGTACACTCATTCAACAAATATCTGCTATGTGTAAGCCAGTAAAATATGGCCCCTGCCTTCACACCATATATTAATAAACCAGGGTGACAGCAGTATGGCAAGATCTGGGAAGCATACATAACAATCTAGGGCAGCAAAAGAAGTGATTGAGGTTCTTAAGGTTCATTTTTGGTTGGACAGAATGTCTAATTATAGAATGAAAGCTATTACATAAATAACAGCCTCTCTCAAGAATCCCTTAGAAGAAATGAAGTAGCCATCACAGTCAACAAAAGAGTCCAAAATGCAGTACTTGGATGCAATCTCAAAAACGACAGAATGATCTCTGTTCATTTCCAAGGCAAACCATTCAATATCACAGTCATCCAAGTCTATGCCCTGACCAGTAATGCTGAAGAAACTGAAGTTGAAAGGTTCTACAAAGACCTACAAGATCTTCTAGAACTAACACCCAAAAAAGATGTCCTTTTCATTACAGGGGACTGGAATGCAAAAGTAGGAAGTCAAGAAACACCTGGAGTAACTGGCAAATTTGGCCTCGGAGTACAGAATGAAGCAGGGCAAAAGCTACTAGAGTTTTGCCAAGAGAATGCACTGGTCATAGCAAACACCCTCTTCCAAAACCACAAGAGAAGACTCTACACATGGACATCACCAGATGGTCAATACCAAAATCAGACTGATTATATTCTTTGCAGCCAAAGATGGAGAAGCTCTACACAGTCAGCAAAAACAAGACCAGGAGCTGACTGTGGCTCAGATCATAAACTCCTTATTGCCAAATTCAGACTTAAATTGAAGAAAGTAGGGGAAACCACTAGAACATTCAGGTATGACCTAAATCAAATCCCTTACGATTATACAGTGGAAGTGACAAATAGATTCAAGGGATAAGATCTGACAGAGTGCCTTAAGAACTATGGATGGAGGTTCATGTCATTGTACAGTAGGCAGTGATCAAGACCATCCCCAAGAAAAAGAAATGCAAAAAGGCAAAATGGTTGTCTGAGGAGGCCTTACAAATAGCTGTGAAAAGAAGAGAAGCAAAAGGCAAAGGAGAAAAGAAAGATATATCCATTTGAATGCAGAGTTCCAAAGAATAGCAAGGAGAGATAAGAAAGCCTTCCTCAGTGATCAATGCAAAGAAATAGAGGAAAACAATAGAATGGGAAAGATTAGAGATCTCTTCAAGAAAAATAGAGATACCAAGGGAATGTTTCATGCAAAGATGGGCACAATAAAGGACAGAAATTGTATGGATCTAACAGAAGCAGAAGATATTAAGAAGAGGTGGCAAGAATATACAGAACTATACAAAAAATATCTTCATGACCCAGATAACCACGATGGTGTGATCACTCACCTAGAGCCAGACATCCTGGAATGTGAAGTCAAGTGGGCCTTAGGAAGCATCACTACAAACAAAGCTAGTGGAGGTGATGGAATTCCAGTTGAGCTATTTCAAATTCTAAAAGATGATGCTGTGAAAGTGCTGCACTCAATATGCCAGCAAATTTGGAACACTCAGCAGTGGTCACAAGACTGGAAATAGTCAATTTTCATTCCAATCCCAAAGAAAGGCAATGCAAAAGAATTCCCAAACTACTGCGCAAGTGCACTCATCTCACACGCTGGCAAAGTAATGCTCAAAATTCTCCAAGCCAGGCTTCAACAGTACATGAACTGTGAACTTCCAGATGTTCAAGCTGGATTTAGAAAAGGCAGAGGAACCAGAGATCAAATTGCCAACATCCACTGGATCATTGAAAAAGCAAGAGAGTTCCAGAAAAACATCTAATTCTGCTTTACTGACTACGCCAAAGCCTTTGACTGTGTGGATCACAACTGGGGAAAATTCTGAAAGAGATGGGAATACCGACCACCTGACCTGCCTCCTGAGAAATCTCTATGCAGGTCAAGAAGCAACAGTTAGAACTGGACATGGAACGACAGACTGGTTCCAAATCAGGAAAGGAATATGTCAAGGCTGTATATTGTCACCCTGCTTATTTAGCTTATATTCAGAGTACATCATGAAAAATGCTGGACTGGTTGAAGCACAAGCTGGAATCAAGATTGCCGGGAGAAATATCAATAATCTTAGACATGCAGATGACCCCACTCTTATGGCAGAAAGTGAAGAAGAACTAAAGAGCCTCTTGATGAAAGAGGAGAGTGAAAAAGTTGGTTTAAAACTCAGCATTCAGAACACTAAGATCATGGCATCTGGTCCAATCACTTCATGGCAAATAAATGGGGAAACAATGGAAACAGTGACAGACTTTATTTTTGGGGGGGCTCCAAAATCACTGCAGATGGTGAATGCAGCCATGAAATTAAAAGACGCTTGCTCCTTGGAAGAAAAGTTATGACCAACCTAGACAGCATAGTAAAAAGCAGAGACATTACTTTGCCAAGAAAAGTCGTCTAGTCAAAGCTATGGTGTTTCCAGTAGTCATGTATGGATGTGAGAGCTGGACCATAAAGAAAGCTGAGGGCTGAGGAATTGATGCTTTTGAACTGTGGTGTTGGAGAAGACTCTTGTGAGTTTCTTGGACTTCAGGGAGATCCAAACAGTCCATCCTAAAGGAAATCAGTCCTGAATATTCATTGGAAGGACTGATGCTGAAGCTGAAACTCCAATATTTTGGCCACCTGATAAGTGAAGACTGACTTATTTGATAAGACCCTGATGCTGGGAAAGATTGAAGGTGGGAGGAGAAGGGGATGACAGAGGATGAGATGGTTGGATGGCATCACCAACTCAATAGATATGAGTTTGAGTAAGCTCTGGGAGTTTGTGATGGACAGGGAGGCCTGGCATGCTGCAGTCCATGGGGTCACAAAGAGTCGGGCACGACTGAGCAACTGAACTAAACTGAAGTCTTTCAAGAAAAACAAAACCCTAACAAAGGCACTATCTAGCAATAAATATTCTTAGCCATAGCAGTATATAGGTTTGCGATAAACAGGATTTGGGTATTGGGAAGGACTGTGACTTTGAGATTTGATTTCACTGTTGAATTAACTCTTAGTTTAAGTAGAATACAGAGCCTTCATTATCCAGACACTCAATAAAAGTTTAGAGTCACTGGATGCCAAAAGTGACTGAGGCCCCAAAAAGATTGCAGTAAAACTTTGTTTTTATCCTTCCATTCCAAATTAGGATGAGAATGAACATAATTTACTAGTTATTTTGGGCTGCAAAGACCAAAAGCCAAAAAAATCTGGGGTCGGGTGGCGGGAGGGCAAGGACAGGCCAGAGTTCATTTGCCGTCATTTAAACATATCTAATCATTAACCATGGAGAAGGAAATGGCAACCCACTCCAGTACTCTGGCCTGGAGAATCCCATGGAGGGAGGAGCCTGGTAGGCTACAGTCCATGGGGTCGCAAAGAGTCGGACACGACTGAGTGACTTCACTTCACTCTAGTCATTAACCAAAGGTGGTCCGATCAAACAACAATAGTGAAATTGATTAGACAAACTGTGTATAATCAAATGGCAGGAATAAAATATAATAACTTGATTTTGCTTTCTTTTTCATGAATGTTTTGTCTATAAAGACCAACTTTACCGACTGTAGCTGGTATGTATTATATCCATTTAATCAAACTCCAATAATTAAAACAACTCCATTTCAAAAAGTGCTATTTCTGGAAGGCTCAGATCTGCATTAAAAGTTTCAGGATAAAACTCTGTGTCTAAAGTCAGCCCCTTGAAACACCCAAAACATTAGTTTCCACTTAGAATGTACTTAGAGACAGCAAATGTTGCCTGTGCTTTTCACTTCACGGGAACAGACTAAAGATTTCAAAACCCTTCATTCGGTAAAGTAGTTATCCCAGCTGAAGAACAAAGCAGCCCTGGACCTCTCTCCCAGCCACAGTGAATAAACAAGAAGGAGGAACAGCTTTATAAAGAAAACAAACCCAACTATCCTCCCCTTCTGCTTTCTTCATCCTACTTGGCAGAATATCAGAGTTTGGGGGAAGATTTTGGAATATAAAAGATTTGTGCCTAAGATAAAACTTAAATTTTGCTGAGGCTTAGCACTAAGTCCCTTCCAGAAGGCAGTTTTTATTTTAACATTTCAGAAAGAAAGTTCAAACTTTTCTACAGCAATTTAAGTCACACATTAAAAACTGTATTATCAATAATTCATTTTCAGTGAATGTTCTCTCTCAAAGAATGCTTTAAATTCATACAATATTATATGATCAACCATCATTTGTTTCTATTTAAACTTTTTATTTTATATTTTAATATAGTTGATTAACAATGTTCTGAAAATTTCAGGTGTACAGCAAGGTGATTCAGTTACACATATCCATATACCTATTATTTTTCAAACTCTTTTCCCATGTAGGCTGTTACATAATTTTTAGCAGGGTGCCCTGTGCTATACAATAGGTCCTTGTTGGTTATCCATTTTAAATAAAGCAGTGTGTACATGTCTATCCCAAACTCAGTAATCATCATTTGTTTCTGACTCGAGATCATTTGATTTCAAATTGATAAATTTATTTGCAACTGGTTTTTGGGGGGTTCAGACAATTACTTCATAAATCACGTCCCTGTGTAAAAACCATATCCATTTTCCTCCATCAAGAGCAATGAGATTTTTATAGGAAAGAATCCAGGCATAAAAGCAAGTATTCAAGTGATGATTTGATGATTTATATTTCCATTTTACATAGACATTAACTGCAAACTGAGCTTGTTACCCAGTTGAACAGTAACCACAGAGGGTAAGGGGGGAATGATTGTGCCTATATTACTAATAGGCCCCACCCTGGATTAAGTGTCTACACCAAGCTAGAATACATCACAGTCACATAGGGTGGAGACATGTTCCTAACTGCTGCCCTCTCAAGGTAAGTTTTTGTTGCCTGGCTTTGAGCCCTCTAAGCAAACAAAAGTTGTCCTACTTGTTTGTAATCCATGCTGAATGAAAACCTCAAGTACTAGGTTCCTTTCCTTGCCTCCCCCATCCCATAAGACTTCATTAACCAAACAAATCTGTTTTCAGATGATTTTTAGTGTGTCATAAGGAAGAGTGGATTTTACTACTTATCATCCACAAATGGGCCAAAATTATCCAAAGAGTTGAAAGTCAGCATAATTACAGTTTATCTAAATAAAACACATGCAGTCATTTTCTGGAACCGGCAGAAGGGCATGAGTTATACCTGAAACTGTGGACAAGGCAGATACATGTTGAAGCCTAAATTAATAGATGCTGAGCAATAGCTAACAGCCCAAGCATAGGAGATCAGCTTTAATGAGATTTAACTCTTAGACTATCGTCATACCTTTACTCAACTTAAACACAAGGCCAGGTGTGAGCTTTTTTGATCCTCCCTTATGCACATTGGGCATATTAAAGGAAGAGGGGGGATGATATCAGGTAAATACAGGTGGGGCCAATGCAAATTTTGTGGATTGGTGATTATTGCCCTGAGTCAAAAGATTTGGGAGGCATCCATGATCAAGGCTGCAGCGGCAGCAGGGGCTGTAGAGGCACTCTGCTGCCTTCCATGGCTTGATGCTGACTTTCATCATCTTTATCACAGATGTGCAGCATCTGCCTAGAATCAAATGGTACTCACCTCAACACACATTAGAACCACTTGGGGAGCTGTGAAATTTCCCATTCCCCAGGTGCTGTCACAGACAAATGAAACCAGTATTTCTGGAGGTGGGGCCCAGACATTTGTATTTTTTAAAGGTCTGCAGGTCATTCCAATGTGCAGCCGAGGTTGAGAACTGCATCTCTAAATGCTGTGATTCACAAAAATTCAAAGCAACATAATAAAGGGAGAGGGGAAGCCCCCACTCCTCCCACCTTCCATGGCACTAACATTTAACTGGAAGGTCAGTTGGCTTCCTGCCTTGGGATCGCTACCTTACAACTAGGGCTATGAGGATGCTGGCTTCCCTTTAGAGAAAACAGTCAACATTGAATGGGCATTTACTGATACTTTGTGCCAGGCATTGTGTGTAAAGCTCTTCATGTGCTCTGTCTGATTTAATCCTTGTGACATCCCTATGAGGTATCTATTAGTTATTGCCTTTTACTGAGGAGGAAACTGAGGCACAGACAGGCGAAGTGATTTTCCTAAGGTCGCCCAGCTACTACTCTTTACTCTTCTGAAACTAAAAAAATACTTGGTCTTTCATATACTGTCCAGAGGCCTGGGTTCTCTTCGGTCACATTATTTTCCTAGCTAAAAAGGTTTCTTCTCTCTGAAGGGAGCCAAATATCAATACTGATGCATTAGAACAAAAATGTCAGCATAAGTCCACCAAATATCACCCATGTCTATATATGCAATTTACTACAACTTTAAGCAACTCCTCGTCAGGAGTTACATTTTCCCAAACATTTTGCAGTTATCCTCTTTCAACTGTGGCCTTTGGGTAGGGAACCAAACTCTGGAAACATGGTAGGAGAGAATCTGTCAAGAAAATCCACATTTGAGATGAAAAGCTGAAAGCCAAGATTCCAGAGAGGTCGGTTACATTCCCTTACCTTTTGGCAACTCTGACTGGCTCCCAGTCCCAAACTTAATAAGGAGCATCTATTGCAGAAAGAAACATTCATTTCCTAGAGTCAGTGGTCTTGCATTGTTACAATGACTGGTAAATTTTTCTAGGGTATTGTGTCCCAAAAATCAAGGCTGAAGTAGAGGGAATGAACAAATTCCATTTCTAACAGCGCCCCACTGGGCTGGACATGTGTGAAGGATGGCCCCAGGATGCCAGATCAGATTGTTGTATGGTGAGTTGCAGCGAGGCAACCCCAAGCAGGGACAGCAGAAGAAAACCCATTAAAGCGGCTCTAAAGCCCCACTTCAAACAATGGGGCCGAGCTGCTGCGGGCAGCAGGAAACAAACAGCAGGCAGGCTGGGCTGGCTAAGGCAATAAGGGAGTGCTGGAGGGGGTTGTTTTCTGAGCTCCAGGATGACCCCAGGTCTCAGAGGCAGAGTCCCAATCAACCACACTATCGGGACAGCTGCAACTGTGACTCAAAAACAGTCTTTGTGTGTACAGCGGTCCACAGACTGGAAAGGGCTGATGTTGTCACCCTGGTCTTTTGAGCCCCATCTGTGCTCACAGATAACAATCCCCATTAGTAATATTATCTTCAAATGCGTGTAGAACATCAGCATAAATATAGCTAACATACCATTTCCGTGAATACAAATAGAGTGGCAGGACCTGTACCTGGAGGATAATAATCTGTGCTATCTTTTCATTTTGGAAATGGATTTCTTTTGCAGTACAGCCATTAAAAATAATCTATATGCATGTAAGAGAAAAATATTAGCAGTAGGCACACTCAAATGTTAGCCATGTTTATCTCTGGCTCTTGGAAGAACAGATGAGATTTTAACATAGTTTCTTTTGTTTGCTTGTATTTTCTAAATTTCCTAAAAATAAACATGTATTCCTTAGGCTATTTTCTAAAATTTCAAAGAGTTTTTGCTATCATAGGTTTTTTTCCCCCAGAATAAAAACAAACAAACAACTTAGGAGTGTCTTAATTTGTCCTCTAAGATATCATTTGAGAAAAGGGATTTGCATGTCTAAAGATAGAGCATGACACAATATATTCCTGTACCCTTTGGGGGGAAAAAGATTCTATAAATAAATCACAAGATGCTCTTTGGCAGGGACTCAATATCACTAATAGAGCCAGTCCTAAACTCTAAAAGAAGAGTTAGCCAGAATACCAATTCTATTAAATTTTAGAATCCTGGCATATAAGAAACATTCACTTTTTTTTCTTGACTATTGTAATCTTAGCTTGGAACAATACCCAGGGTTTGGTTTGTCATCCTCTACAAAGAGGGAGGCGGTGGCATGCAAGAGCCAGCTCAAGATTCTGGATTGTATGCATCTCTTCTGAACTCCGCATTTAGTGACATCACATTGAGAACTTGAAATCAGCTTTGGTGGGAATATTTATATTGTGGAAATTGGCAAATGCTACGAAATAGGGCTTCCCCCTCCTTCCATAGAGAGCTGGTTGTTGTTAAACATGGGAATATCTAACCTCCCCTCCTAATTCAGCAGAACCATTGTTTGTCCAATGATTGAACTGGGAATGAAAACTTTTTTGTATATGAAAGCAAAACTACACTACTGTAAAAGCTGCAGAAGCTGAGTTCAACTCAAGTCGAACACTTGGATCTGCCATTGGTGAGCTGGAGCATCTCACTCCCCTTCCTGTACCTCCATTCTTTCATCTCTACTGTGGGAGGACCAGATCATGATGTCTAAGGTCTCTTCTAAACAGGGACAGCTTGTAATTCTAAGCTGAAGAGGTAGTGGCTAAAGGTTCACACTCTGGAGAGAAGACAGCCCTGGGTTTACTTTTCTCTATTTTCTTTTATATTGAATGATAGCCCTCAGTTTAAATCTTGGCTCTGTCTTCACTAGCATCTGTGTGACCTCCGGTGAGTTACCTAACCTCTCTGAGTCTCCATTTCCTCATCTGAAAAATAATGATGATAATAATAATACCTTCATTATAGGGCTGTTGTTAGGATTAGATGAGATCATTCTCAGCTGTCCTAGTAGTGGGCACCAATAAATTCTAACTATTATTGTTAAACCTGTTCCCACTTGGCCCTGACACAAAATGCCTTAGAACTATAGGGATTGCTAAGATATCTGTGAGATGGTGCCCAGGCTCCGTTAGATATTATAATCTATTACAAAGCAATCAGTACTGGAAATAGTGGTAGAGCATCACTTGAAGTAATAATGTAGGTAATAAATGGGAGATGGAGGCCTAACATTTATTGGCCCCATGCTAGGCCTTTCATACGTGCTTTATCTTGTCTAATGTTCACACTCCCTGGGCAAACCAGGTGTTTTACTGTTTGGGGTTTTTTCCTTTCTACAGACGTGGATGCATGCATGCATGCTCAGTCAATCGGTCATGTCTGACTCTTTGTGGGACTGTAGCCCGCCAGGCTCCTCTGTCCATGGAATTTTCCAGGCAAGAATACTGGAGCGGGTTGCCATTTCCTACCCCAGGGGATCTTCCTGACTCAGGGATCAAACCCACATATCTCCTGCATCTCCTGCATTGGCAGGCAGATTCTTTATCACTGCTCCACCTATACTGAAGTTCAGAGATGTTAGATAACTTGCTCAAGGATCTACAGTTAATAATTGGCAGAGCCAGAAATCCTCTCTCCCAAAGACAAATAACCCAGATATCACCTAAAGGTGCTGGAAGACTATATTTTTTCAGAAACATAAATATCAGAGAAATTCTGTTGACTAGAAGGTACAGGGGTAGATAAAAAGGAACTCTGCAACACAAATACTGTCACAGATCTGAAAAATAAAATTTGCAATATGTATGAACTGGTGAAGTGTGGTGGCAGCTAATGCCAATATTTTTTCTAAAACATCGCCTAGGGACTTCCCTTGTGGTCCAGTGGTTAGGATTCCATGCTTCCAATGCCAGAGCCCAGGTTCGAACCCTGCTTGGGGAACTAAGCTCCCATGAGCCACATGGTGAGGCCAGAAAAATAAATATAATAAAGTTTAAAAATTGCCTAATTCAAGGACAGTATTTTGGATAATTTGCAGTTTCATTTTCTCCCTAAGTATTTTGGGATAGGATCACTCCTATACATTTCTAGTAAGGCAGTGGTTCTCAGAATCGGGACCTTAAACCAGCAGCATCAGCATCACCTAAAAACTTGTGGAAAATGCAAATTCTCAGGCCCCTAAACTTGGGAGCAAACCCCCTTCTCCTCAGTTCTCCCATGTTCAAAGTGTTTCTGAGGCATATACAATCTGAGAACCAGAGCTGTAGGTGTAGGTGGAAAGAAGGAAAAACAATTAAAATGGCTCAAGAAATCTTTACATATAAATATATTGCCCTGACATGCTTATGAGCGGTGACAATGCCTTTAAAGTGCTACAGCTTCAAGAAAGATTTAAATCACTCATTGTTCTATAGTAACAACTAAATCTTGCTGAACACTGAGCTTCATATCTTTCTGCCACACATCCCACTCTCCCCAAAAGCACCTATAATAGATTTTTTTGAAGGAGTGGTTTCTGAAAATAAGTGATGTTCAAAAGACCTTGGTACTCAGGATTGACTTTGTTTCTACACTGGGGGCAATGAGAAGGCAAAGAGCAGCTACAGTTGACTGTCAAAACAAACCCCGCCTTTTCAAGAGCTAGACCTCAAGGTTTTCACCAGCAATGAGCTGGGAAAGTTTTGCTTACATTACAGAGCCTTAGCAGGGACAGTCAATCCCTCTGAAATGGCTTCTGTTCTGACACTTAATTCTGTTTCCTCCACAACGAATTCTGCTGCAGCCAAGGTTAGCCTCAGGGCACCTGTAAGTTTTCAGGTGCACATTCTAGCACCTTGATGTTGCTTCAAGTCACATGACTGTCATCCCCCAAAGATTTATGCCCTATTGACAGTTTATTATTTGTTACAAAGGTGAAATTAAATGAATCTTTGTTCTGGAAAGATATAATAACCACTGTTAGAGATATCAACAGTGGCAGGGGATTGTCCAGTGGTTATGACTGTGCCCTTCCAATGCAGGAGGCCTGGGTTCCATCAGTGGTTGGCAAATTAAGATCCCATATGCCATGGAGCATGGCCAAAAACAAAGCAAAAAATGTTAACAGTGGCTATTTGGTGGGGAGAGGGATGGTCTTTTCTTTTTTATATTTATCTGCATTTTTTGATTTAAAAATATTTTGTAACAAGTATAATTTAATTTTTAAATTTGAGGTTTAAACATAAAAATAAGCAGTATTCAGGATTTCCCCTAGTGGTCCAGTGCTTACCACTTGGTGCTTTCACTGCTGAGGGCCCAGGTTTGATCCCTGATCTGGGAACTAAGATCCTGTAAGCTATGCAGTCCATAGGGTTGCAAAGAGTCAGACACTACTGAGTACCTGAGCACACACACACACAGAAGCAAGACAGTAAAACAAGATATCTATATATTTACTGCACAAGGCTTGTAAGCATAGATCATTTCTGCCAGAGAGCACATGGCAGGTAAAATATGCTTGGCAAATTGCCTGGATAATTGCCATCATATTACAAGACCTCTTCTTCCTTGATCAAGGTGGAACGGTTTTTGGTACATAGGAATCGTGGTCAGAACCCTCTGGCCTGTAGTCCTTGCTTTGCACTTAGGTGAGCACAGGCATTAAGAGGAGTATTTATAAGGCTGTCACGGAATGCATATGAGCATGTGTGCACATGTGCATGTATGCATGCTTCTTATGTGGCTGTCGCTCCTGTCTTCTTTCCTCTATCTCTGGATAGAAAGGGAGGGACACACTTCACTCATAAGAAACAAATTCTAAAATGTGTCAATGTGAACGCAATTCAACATTTTACTCTGGAAGATGTGAATAGTAAAGTGCTACCCTCAAAAGTGAACTTTTACTTGGCCAGGAAGCAAGAAGTCAATTTGCTTTGTATCCATGCCTCACAGAATCCTCATGACAAAGCTTTGAGGAAGATGGTAATCTCCTAATGGCCAAAAAACCATATTCCTAGAGGAGTTAACTATGAACAGGTCCCATATGTAGAGCACTTACTATCTGTCTGGCATTGGGCTACATGCTTTCTATGTATTATCTCATTGAATTCTCACTATTCCAATCTGGGTTGAGAATAGTCTGGAATGTTCAGTGGTATGCCAGGTAGTCCCTGAAAGCCCCAGCAGCATAAACTTGGTATGGCTTTGGAGAGGTGACTTTGACTACAATCATTGTTTTAAATACAAACACAGTTACATTATGGATGAGATTACAAAGCAGGTCTGCATTTAAAGCATAAGCATCAAACTTATGGGAAGTGCTCTGGGCCACCATGCCACGGTCCCTAAGGAATATATGCTTACTAATCTCTGTTGTTGGCATCACACTCTGCCATACTGCTTCTAAACAAGGCAACTTTTGTCTCTCACTTTATGTGATTTACTAGAACTTGGGTTCCTTGTGAGAATGTCTTAATGAAGGGAATATGTATGGTTTGCTTTCCTCTTATCTATTACTTCCCTGTGGAATCCCATTATATAGTTTCCTTGGCATCAGAGTGATGGCCACTGATTGAAGAGGTGATGTTTTCTGACAGGCTTGTTGAGCTGCACAGCATAGTGGTGGCAAGAAGTAAGAAAGACCAGATAAGACCACAGTCCTCAGTGTTTCTAGATCCCAATGCCCTTCCCTCTAAGGCTTGTGTTGTACTCCTCAGGGCAGTGACAAGTCAGGTCTCCTGAGAAATTCCTTCTCAGTTGTAATCAAGTAAGCCTCCTTCTCTTTGCCTGATTATCACTTCCCAAACAACCCCCCAATTCATCTTCTCTTTTTATTAAGGAAGAAAATGAAAACAGGCTTTAGTATATAGAAAACCTCCTGGCCAGCCTTGCTAGATGGTGGTTACTTCTGCCTCTGTGGCCCTGGGATATATGTGAATCAACCTATAGTTCATTTATGAATCTCCAAACATTTGAATACCTGTATGGAGGTTTTGTGTTGAGCCTTAGGAGGATGAAAAGAAGATTAGGATAAAAGGCTAATGGAATTCGCAACACCAAGAGATCACTTCCCACCAAGGTGGCCTTTCAATGGGCTTTAAAGGATGGGAAGAATTTCATTAGCTAGAGATTCTAGGGTGAGGGAGAGGCATTCCAGAGGGAAGGAACAGCATAAGCAAACATTTGGTGGGGGAAGGGTTGGTGGGAAAGATTGAACCAAAAAAGCACAGGGAATAACCAGGAAATGCAAGATAAGTACTCCAGGATGTCTGAGATTAGGGTATATTTTGGAATGGGTGGGAAAGCAAACTAAAAGATAGATCTTGAAAGGGTTTTAGTGTCAGGCTTAAGGGTTTGACTGGCAAGGAAGCACTATTAAAGGTTTGGACAGAAAGCAATGCTATCAGAGAGGTGATTTAGAAACGTTAATACAAGAGTGTGGGAAAATGAGAGAAACCCCATTTTCTCAGATGAGACAGGGCAATGTGCTATACAGGATTCAAAAGGAATGTTTAGAGTCTCTTCCCTCAAGAAGAATATACTCAGATAAACTGAAACTAACAAACACCATGAAACAATTCCACGCTACTCAGTTCACTTCTACCATATAAGTGCTTTATTGTAGAACACTGACTGTAACAACTTCTGAACACACATTTCACCCCCACAAATGTTATTCTATGACAACTATTACAAGCACAATGCAGCTCTGACATTTTTTAAATATTTAAATTTATTTATTTTTAATTGAAGGATAATTGCCTTATAGTATTGTGTTGGTTTCTGCCAAATATCAACATGAATCAGCCAGCCCTGACTTTTGAACCTTGCAACCTGGAACCCTTCCCTCTTTCCTCATATTAACACATCCTTATTCATCAGAGAGGAAAAGAAAGACTTTCCAACAGTAGCCTTTTTTTTAAGGATGATCTTTAGATTCTCTTTCCTCACTTCATCTAACAAGCTAGACCTTTATAGGGTAGTAAGACCTCGAAGCTGCCATAGTCACCCCTCTCCACTCTTAAATCACCTGTGCTAATTTGCTGACCAGGCTTCTGAGGTTACAAGCAAATATCATTCAAGAAGAAAAACATGCCATCTCTATGGCAACCTGAAAGTGTGAGAGGGAGCCCACCTTAAAATAACCAAACAATGGTCTCTTTGAGAAGTCTCCAAGGGCCTGGGTTAGAAAATCTCTATTAAGAGTTTGGCTGTTGTTAGTGTATGCACTTCTCAAACCCACAAGTATAAGCCCTAACTCTTGAAATTGCTATGCAAGTGGTCTCTTTTCTTTCCACATCTCATTGACATATAAAGTTTTGATGCTAAAAAAAAGAGTAAGTTCATTCATATAGTGGATAATTATTGAGCACCTGCTGTGTGCAAATCATGTGCTAAATGCTCTCGAGATACTATAATAAAAATGGCAAGGTCATACCCATTGAGACATCAAGATCTGTCCAGAGAGGGGAGCAGGAGGCAGTGACCAACATTATCAGGTACTCATTTGGCAAAGACCCCTGTAGGAGACACTGCATTGCAAAAATCATATGCTTTGATTTTCCAAGCCAGTGCTAATGACATTCTCTCTTCTATTCCCACCTAAACCATTGAAAATGTGCAAAACATTTCAGTATTTTAGGATCCAAAGTGTATCTTGCTACTGTTTCTTTTACCTTGAAGTGCATAAAGGTTCTTTGACAGAAAAGGTTGCCTGAAAATAGAATAACTGTATTTGTTTATTCATTCAACACATATTAATTGAACTCTGCCTTGTGCTATGCCCTCTGATGCAAAGAAGTGGCTCATTTGAAAAGACCCTGATGCTGGGAAAGATTGAAGGCAGGAGGAGAAAGGGATGACAGAGGATGAGATGGTTGGATGGCATCACTGACTCAGTGGACATGAGTTTGAGTAAATTCTGGGGGTTGATGATGGACAGGGAGGCCTGGAATGCTGCAGTCCATGGGGTCACAAAGAGTTAGGTATGACTGAGCAACTGAACTGACCTGAATGTGCTATGCACTACCAGACAGATACGGTGGTGAACAGGGCAGATAAGGACCCTGGCCTCATGGAGCTTATGTTCTAATGAGAATATTCAGATAATACGTAAACATGGAAACCAGATGGTTTCAGAGAGTGGATACAGACAGTGAAGGGAATCACATGGTGATATAACAGAGCATGGCAGGGAGGGACCTACCATAGAGTAGGTGGACGGGGAGGTATCCGTCAGGGATGACATTAGAATGAACATCTGTATGCTGTAAAAAGTCAGCCATGAATACTACATAGGAAAGAAAGTGTTGGAGACAGGAAATAGCAGATACACAGTTTCAGAGGCAAATAATAATATTAACTCTGGGACTGGCACTGTTCAAACGCTTTACCTGTTAAAATCATTTAATTCTCACCAGAACACCCTGAGGTGTTCAGTCTCAGTTTGAACTGAGTTCAACCTCAGTTATTCACCCCAGTTTTCAGAGATGGAAATGAAGACAAAGAGAGGTTGCAAGACTAGCTTAAAGTCAATAGCTATTATAGGGGAGGGTTGGGTTGGGAGTTTGGGGTTAGCAGATTTTGCAAACTATTGTCAGAGGAGCGTGTAATTCCTTGGTTCTGTCTCGTCACAACAAAAATTTGAAGCGATGGACGTTAAAGCCCTCAGACAGAACGTGTCCCAGCTCTTGGACAGATCAGTGTTACAACTCCGTGTTACAGCTCAGTTTTATTTAGAAAATAAAAGGAAAATACATCCTCGAGACATGAGAGCATGCTGACCTAAAAGACATGAAGACAAGAGAGCCCTGGCCCTTTGGCTCCTCTTTATATATATTTTTTTCCTCCCACTGGGCCTGCCCTATGCAAATTGGGCTAGCCAGGAGTGCTGTCTGTTCTACCAGAGGTCCTCACTCTGGTCCTCGGACCAGAGTTCTATTTTTGCAGGCTTTTTCCTTCCTTGTCTTTTAGCCACTGCCATTCTGGACTCCTTTTTCCTATTCTAACTACCTAACACTATCATATATAGAATGAATAAACAATAAGGTCCTATAGTATATAGAACAGGGAACTATATTCAATATCCTGTGATAAACCATAATGGAAAAGAATGTGAAAAGAATGTATGTATGTATAACAATCACTTTGTTGTACAGCAGAAATTAACACAACATTGTAAATCAATTATATGTGTGTATGCTCAGTCGCTAAGTTGTGTCCAACTCTTTGCAACCCTATAGACTGTAGCCTGCCAGGCTCTTCTGCCCATGGGATTTACCAGGCAAGAATACTGGAGCGAGTTGCCATTTCCTTCACCAGGGGATCTTCCTGACCTAGGGATTGAACTCGTGTCTCCTGCATTGGCAGGTATGTTCTTTACCACTGAGCCATCAGAATCTGCCTGCCAATGTAGGAGATGCAGGTTCGATCCCTGGGTTGGGAAGATCCCTTGGTGAAGGAAATGGCAACTTGCTCCAGTATTCTTGACAGAGAAATCGCACGGGCAGAGGAACCTGGCAGGCTACAGTCCATGGGGTCACAAAAGAGTCCAACATGACATAGTGACTAAACAACAACAAATCAACTACACTTCCATAAAATGAAAGCTTTTTAAAAGTCAGTACCTATTAAATGACATGACTAGGATTGAAATCTAGGCAATCCTGTTCCATAGCCTGTATCTAAACCATACGGCTGTGGGGGTGAGGGGGGGATATGTGCAAGCAATATAAGAATCTATCCTTAAGAATTGAAATTTGCATTAACACACACTGAAAAGTCTTACAAAGCTAGCTAGGAAGTTATGGGGCTAGCCCAAGTAGCTGGGATCCTAAAAAACAGGTATGTTTGAACTATAAAATAACTCACTTTATACTGAATCAGATTTAAAACATGCGATATTGATCTATGGAGTTGTGCCTCAGCACCCAGACTTAAACTTTTCTAAAACATTCAGAAGTATCAGAAAAAGGGCAGGAAATACCAGAGTATAGGAATATTAACCCTCTTCATAAACAACAACCATAAACCCAAGCTCCTGTCACCTGGCTGAAGAGCTCTCCAAGAAAAACAGCCTGATTAAATGAGATAAATGTGAAGAAGCTGGCAACATGTCATCAGTGCAGACAGTCAGTTCAGGGGTGTAACAGTCATTCTTCATTTCCCCGGAATTTTTCATCTGCAATACTTATCTATTAAAATAGTAAGAGCAGAAGTAGCACTTTTTGTCTGAAAAAACTCAAAAATGCCTGCAAACATGAACTTACTGTCTTCGTGATATAATAACAAAGTATAGAAAAGTCTTTTCAATTCCTTTAGGAAAAAAAGAGTTTTCTTTTAAATTTACTTTTAATTGGAAGAAAATTGCTTTACCATGTTGTGTTGGTTTCTGCCATACAACAATGTGAATCAGTCATAAGTATACCGAATCCCCTCCCTCTTAAAAGAAGGGTTTTGAAGTCTAAATACTTTTGTCCACATCACCTCATACTAGACTGTCCTTTATTCCTTCTCAGTTGTATCATGCTTTTTAGTATTATCTTCTAAATGTACATCTATACAAACAGACAAGTCTCGATAATTCGTTCAGTGAATGCTTACAATGATGGGCAGAGAGCTTGAAAATACACAGGACTGGGACAAGAGTAAAAGGAATGTTGGAGCTGGAAGACATCTGGTAGTTTGATCATTGTACACCCTGGGAACTAGATTATACAAGATCCAAAAGGCTCCTCTACTGGCTATTTCACAGTCTGTAGCCTGGAGCTGGGTGACTTCTCAATAAAGACCTGATGGACTGATTTCACTGCATGCTGGTTTTGGCCCTCAAATGTCATTCTAACTTGATTTGGGAAAATTCCACTTGTGCCACTCACCTCAGTTTACCTCCCTGACAACCACTGAGATAGATCGATGCCAGCATATGGAGTGACTCTCACTCTTCCATACAATAGCTTTTGCAGTTTCTCATTACCTTACAGGGTGAAGTCTAACTCCCTTTCTATGGCATACAAGGCCCTCTCTGTCTTTCCACCAACTTCCTTTTTCTCTAAAAATTCCCCTTTCATCCCCTTCCTTTTCCAAACACTATTAGTTCCTCCTTGCAATGCTCCTTCTTCCTCTCTTTGCTTCTCCCTCTCCCCCTTCTCCTGGAGAATTCCAATACACCAACTCATCTTTGGGAACTTTTAGAAGAGTAAATCTGGCCATTAAGCATACGATGGCCCAGAATAGGGTTACCTAGGAGCTGGGAAAGTCTCCAGTTAAGAAGGTATTTTATAGACTTCTGTCATAACACATCGACCTGTTAAAATCAGTAGTTGGCTAAATAATTGTTACAAATAGTTGTTAAAATACCAAAGGTTGCAAATTACTGAAGCAGATTCCAGGTTATTCGTATATATAATAGCACTCAGGTTCCCCAAGAAGTCTTGCCTGATACCTCCCACACAATTTTGTGTGCCCCAGATTCTTACAATACCCCTATGTATAGCACTTAGAACTCTTTCTTGGAACCATCAGTTTTCTTATCTATCTTCCTTACTAGACTATTAGTTACTCAAGAGCTGGGAGAACATATTATTCATTTTTGTATTTCCAGTGCTGGGCACTGCATGTGGCACAGCATAGGCATTTAACGAATGGGAACATGAATATTGACAAGTATGTAAGAAAACACTAAGAATTCACTCTGTTTCACCTGTGACATCTGAGCATACCTAAGCTCAATGGATAAGGACTTTGAAAAGATTGTCTCATCTTCTCATTCTATTGGTTAGCATGCTTGTGTGTCTGCTCAGTCGCTCAGTTGTATCTGACTCTTTGTGACCCCATGAACTGTAGCCCGCCGTGCTCCTATTCCCATGGAATGTTCCAGGAAAGAATATTGGAGTGGGTTGTCATTTCCTCCTCCAAGGATCTTTCTGACCCAGGGATCAAACCCATATCTCCTGCCTTGGCAGGCAGATTCTTTACCACTGCACCACCTGGGAAGCCTTTTGGTTATCATAGAACACAATTGATATGCTCTTTGACTTGGGAGGCTGCAGATGTAACAGAACAGAAGGCATTCTTCAACAATGCTTTCCTTTGAATTCGACGAGCTGACAATACAGCATAAGTTAAAGTACAGCTAGAATAAAGTGGTCAAAATGGAAAGTTAGGAGTCCAGATCTGAAGTTCAGGTCTGAAGAGAACTTCAGAATGCTAGAGCTTGGATCTACACTAGAGATAGAGACTCTGAACATGGTTCAAGACAAAACAGAAACCTAAACCATTCTGGAAGCAAATCTATCCACAGCATTCAAAAGATACTATCTCCAAGTCCTTTCTAGTTAGTGACTCCTCCCTTTTTTGTATCAATTTCTCATTCTTTAATGGCTCCCTCCCCACAAAATGCCCAGGTGTCCTGCATTATTTCATTTGATTCTCAAACCAACCCCATGCAGTACACAATATCATTATCCTCATTTGAGAAATCAGAAAATTGAGAGCCAGGGAATGAATTATCCAAGCCCACACAGCTAGTAAGTGACCAAATACAGAATTCTAATCCAAATCTGTCTGACATCAAACTCCTTCTTTTAAACCACTCTGCCAATATTGCCTTCTTGTCTAACTCAGGCAAGCTGCTGTTGCAGGGTTTTTCCCTATTATCCTGCCTTTCCAGGTCATGGAGGACAACTGTCTACACTATCCATGTAACACTCTTATCTTGTACCAGGAGATTCATGGTCGTGTCTCTCCTTAATTATTTCTTCTTAAAATTAAACACAGATGGTTTAGCCTTTAGACTCTATTTGTGCTGTCTTAGTCGCTCAGTCATGTCTGACTCTTTGAGACCCCATGGGTTGTAGCCCCCCAGGCTCTTTTGCCCATGGGATTCTCCAGGCAAGCATATTGGAGTGGGTTGTCATTCCCTTCTTCAGGGGATCCTCCCGACCCAGGGATCAAACCTGGGTTGCCTGTATCGCAGGCAGCTTCTTTACCATCTGAGCCAGTTAGCAGATCTCTAATTAAATCAGCCAAACCTGGAAAAATTTATTAAGTGCCTACTAGGTGCCTGTTCTGTTTCAGACTCAATACAAATTCATAGCTTGAAGTGGGAGCAGTGTATCAATATGGAATGCAAGAGGGTGTGGAGTAGATATGAACGAGCCAATGTATATTATTTATTTCAAATGCACAAATGTTCAGGAAAACTAAATGACAGAGGCTGTCATCATTTGCCTCTGGGAAGTACAAGTTTCAGGGAAATACTACCTGCATATTTGGAGTTAAGGAAATAAAAGAATCCCCATGTTCATATCTTCCTTGTGTCGTCAACAGATGTGATCCAGAAGTGCTATATTCTGAGCAGCTGCTAGAATACTCGACACAGCTGGACAAAATCTATTAAACTTCAAGAGCAAAGTATTTCTGAGCACCCTAACCAGCTGGGCCAATCATATTTGGAGGCAGCCAGATGTTTTGGTCTGTGCGGTGGCTACCATAAAATACCCCTACCCAACTGTTAAATAATCCCAAATTCTAGAGATCTATCCCATTTTCATTTCAACTGCTTGTGTCCCGATATACTTTCATTCTTGCCAATTGTGAGTCTCATTTTTCTACTCTGCTTAGCTACAACTCTTCTCAACATGAAGTTCTCAACTGATTCATTTACTATCTCCTCTGCACATGGTGCTGTTGGGAACACAATGATACATCACTTAAGGCAGTACTAGGCTCTGTCTCTCAGGAGCTTACAAACTACTAATATTTGGGAGACAAGAATGACTCACATGAGAAGACTATTTGAATTTACTGCCCTAAAGGATGACATGCCAAATGAGAATGCAGACAGGTATATAAGATTTCAGAAGAGGAAACAGAAAGATTGATGTTTGGGGGTAAATATAGTCAGGGCAGTTTCAAATTGGAGTTGTCACCTGAACTCTGGAAGGACCAAGTGGGTTGTGATTAAAGGAGGAGGAGGACTTTATAAGCAAGGAGGGATGAGAATGATTCATGGGAGAGAGAAGGAATGGATGAGTCTGGAAAACTAGTCTGGGGTCAGATCAGGGAGGTCTTGTGTTCCTGGTAAATGATCTGACTCTCATCCTATAGGAACTGAAAAGTCAGGGTTATCAGGACGAGTCTCCGGGATTTTCAAACATTGCTTAACTATTTTTAATTTTGTGGAAACCAGTCCCCATAACCTCTCCATACAGTATTTAATTATTTTTCTGCTGTCACTTTTAATTGCATTTTTGAGGATATTTTCCCCTCTGGTTGATGAAAATAATATATTTATGGTACAAACTCTCAGCTTCAATGCCTTTATCCCTTAGCAGTCACAACCTGAAAAGTTGCTAATGTCTATCACACTGCATTCAGTTTAATTAACTGTACAAATAGATTGATTCTTTAATACAAAAAATTATCTGGAGAGAGAAATAAAAGGATAGGGAAGGAAACTATGAGAAGCAGAAACCAGAAGACAAATTTATCTCACTCAGGAAGCCATACTGGTTATCATAACAGTAACAAATATTTATAGAGAGCTTTCATCCTGAAGAATCCCAGAGCCCCAGAGCAATGAACACTTGCAATAAATAGATTAAAGGAGCTACTCAGCCATCCAAGAGAGGAAGCCCTGTCTCCCAGGCCCAGTACACTAAGTCATTCCTGGGACAGCACTCGATTGTAGCCAAGGGATTTTAAAGGAAGCTGGAGGAACTTCCAAGTCATAAAACCTGGAGAGCATGCATAAAGAACACCCCAGAATCTTTCCACAGGAGAGCTCCTAGGAGCAACAGGCAAGCCCATAGTCATCTTAAGTCTCATGTGTTAAGATCACAGCAGCTTCAGAGGCTAGTAAAACTTCACTGATTTGAGATAAATGCAGTCACAAATATGAGATAGTGTTTTATATTGTGAAACCATAGATTTACCTTACTAACACACACTTCTCAATAAATTAATAAAATAAAATATTTGGTGGAGGATGTTAGAGAAGGGCTTACTATCTCTGCAGAAATTCAAGCCATACCATTAATAATGAAGAGTATGTTTTTCTGGTTCCATTCCTTGATCTAACGTAAATAGCCATGTGATCTTGGACAAGTCATTTGGCATCTCTGGATTTCAATTTCATCAAACTAGTTGTGTGTGTGTGTGTGTGTGTGAGAGAGAGAGAGAGAGAGAGAGAATGAACATGTATTACACAATTCTAATAACTCTTTTTCCTGCCTGCATGGAGTGGCCACAGGTCATTTGGCTAAAGGTCCCCTTTGGAAACCTGAGAAATACAATTTACTAGGAGGCACAGAGCTCCTTACATAGAAGTTTAAGAAAATAAAATTTTATTTTTTTTAAGAAAAAAAATTTTAAAGAGAAGCAGATTACAAGACTGTAGACCTTCAACAAATGGGTAAAATCTATAGATGTTAAAACACTGATGTTTGAACATGGGAATAAACTAGACAGTAAATGTCACTTAGTCCAGTGATTTTACAATGACTCCTTGGAGATTCAGGCTTCTTTGAGAGCATCTCAGGGTTTACCAAGGGAGCCGAAAGGACTGACCTCCCAATCTAATGCTGAAATGTCCTCTACAACATCTTCCCTGCTTTTGAAAAACATCCAGCCTATGTTGGAATCACTGCAGTGACTGAGAGCAATGGAATAGTACTCAGCTACAAAAAAAGAACAACATAATGCCATTTGCAGCAACATGGATGGACCTAGAGGTTACTGTACTAAGTGAAGTAAGTCAGATAAAGACAAATATCATTTGATATTGCTTATATGTGAAATCTAAAAAAATCATACAAATGAACTTATTTACAAAACAGAAACAGACTCACTGACATAGAAAACAAATTTGTAATTACCAAAGGGAAAAGTGAAGATGGGAGAAATAAATTAGGAGTTTGGGATTAAAAGATACCAATGACTATATATAAAATAGGTAAACAACAAGGTCCTACTGTAAAGGACAGGAAACTATATTCAATATCTTGTAATAACCTATAATGGAAAAGAATATGTAAAAAGAGGGCCTTCAAGTGCTCTTCACATCAGATATTCTGTATGGGTTTCAATGACATAATAACCCACATTTTATGCAGATCAATTTATTCTGAGCCTTTAAATTGTGCTTTAACTTGACTGTTCTGATCGGAAGCTCTCTTCCGTCAGGCACACTTTCCTCCCCCACCATGGCAGGCTCTTGACAATCCTAATCAAGACTGCAGAATCCAGAGCAAATAAAAGGTCATTTTGCCTAACGCTTGAAGAGACTTCTCTCTCTCCTTCCACAATCAATTCAAGGAAGTTTTATTGAGCACTTGCTATGAGATGATAATATCTGAAAATCACTAAGAACTTCCCATTGCAAAATGAAAGGAAAAAAAAAACCCACAAGTTTCTCAGTGTTACACATGTTATATAGGACCTTTAGTATTGTGACTTTCAGCCTAATTTTGAGCCTTATTTACAGCTATTCAGCCTCCTCTGCCCTCATCCACCCCAGCATGCACACATGAGCCCACATGATGTAGGCACACCTGACTGCTCTTCTCTAAATATATCATGTTGTGTGTGTGTGCATGCATGTGTGCAAGTGTGCTCATGCTGTTCCCTCTGTGTGGGAAACTTCAGTCTACCTGGGATTCAAAGTCAACTTCCAAATTTAACCCAAATTTCTACCTGAAGCCTTTCCTGCCTCTTCAGTTCCCAAATCAGTTAATCACTCACTCAGATCCACTCCCAAGGCAATACTATTAGAGCACTGAGACATTTATTAGAGATAAGTGCTTACGTGGCAAATGGACTTGTGGGTGCCAAGGGGTAGGCGGGAGGGGGAGGGATGGAGTGGGAGTTTGGGAATAGCAGATGCAAACTATTATATATAGAATGGATAAACAACAGGGCCCTACTGTATAGGACAGGGAACTGTATTCAATATCCTGTGATAAACCATAATGGAAAAGAATATGAAAAAGAATGTGTATATGTATATAAATATAAATAACTCGGGGCTTTCTTGGGGTTCAGATGGTAAAGAGTCTGCCTGCAATCCAGGAGACCCAAGTTAAATCCCTGGGTCAGGAAGATCCCCTGGAGAAGGAAATGGCAACTAACTCCAGTATTCTTGCCTGGAAAATCCCATGGATGGAGGAACCTGGTGGGCTATAGTCCATGGGGTCGTAAAGAGTCGGACATGACTGAGCGACTTCACTTTCACTTTCACTTTCATATATAACTCAGTCACTCTCAAGCACACCTGAAACTAATGCAACACTGTAAATCAAATATATTTCAATAAAATAAATTTTTTAAAAAGATACTTGCTTACAGTCATCTGTAATCCCACTAGACTCAAAAGCAGAGGCTTTGTCTTGACTATCCTATATTCCCACAACTAGCACAGTGTCTGGAACACAGTAGTGTGTGGAAAATGTTGAGGGATGGAAAGAAGGAAGGGAGGAAAGGAGGAATTTCTCCCTTTACTAGACCTTGGGCTCCTTCAGGGTATGGTAAGTACAACATTTTACTCATTTTTGTACCCACAATGGCTTGTACACAGGAGTGTCCATGCGTGTGTGCTAAGTCGCTTCAGTTGTGTCCAACTCTTTGCAACCTATGGACTGTAGCCCACCACGGTCCTCTATCCATGAGATTCTCCAGGCAAGAATACTGGAGTGGGTTGCCATTTCCTCCTCCAGGAGATCTTCTTGACCCAGAGATTGAACCCACGTCTCCTGCATCTCCTGCATTGCAGGCAGATTCTTTACCGCTGAGCCACTAGGGAAGCCCTATACCCAGGAGACCTCTGTGAAATTGAAAGCAGGTAAAAAAAATTATTCTTAACTACAAAATCACTAAATAAATAGCTATACCCCAAGTGCTTACAGCCTAAAAGTAGAATAGTTTAACTGGGAAGGAAAATAGACAACCAACTCCAAGTGCTCTAGAAGTTCAGAGAAGGGAGAAGTGAGTGAGGGCTGGATCTGTGGAGGAAAGCATTTCTCAAGCTGTGATGTGCAGTGAGGAGTTTGTTCAAATGGAGAAGCTGACTGTTGGGCTGCACTCCACAGGCCTGCAAGCCCTGTACTTGCCCAGCTCCAGAAAAGCCCCAGAGTCAGTGACAGAGGCATCAGTGGTTTAATGGATGGGGGATTTTCACACATCTGAAGAAAGGTCCTGGAGCAACAGGGAGCATAGTCTCACTGTGTGGGACTGACAGTGGACAGGACATGGCAGTAGTCTTCACTACCAGAGGGTGTGTGTGTGTGTGTTTGTGTGTGATTACTGGCTATAATGGAATTGATGTCAGGTTGGCTCATCAGTTACCAGGGAAACCAGCAGAGGGGCACTGTGTCTTTGATAAGCTCTCCTGGTAGAGCTAAATGTTAGAACAATCACTAGCTGGGGCCTGAGGCAAGTAGGCAGGCGTGTACTGATTAGATTCTATGATTAAGAGGGAAGGTCAGTCATGTGAGTAGGGTGGAGCAGGCACTGGTGGTGGAGCAGGGGATGTACAGAGAGCAAGAGGAGAGCCATCTTGAATGGCCTGATCATAAACTAGTTGAGTAGTCTGGGAGGTTCAGTAGTCTGAGCACCAAAGAATTGATGCTTTTGAACTGTGGTGTTGGAGAAGACTCTGGAGAGTCCCTTGGACTGCAAGGAAATCCAACCAGTCCATCCTAAAGGAAAACAGTCCTGAATGTTCATTGGAAGGACTGATGCTGAAGCTGAAACTCTAATACTTTGGCCACCTGATGAGAACTGACTCATTAGAAAAGACCCTCATGCTGGGAAAGATTGAAGGCAGGAGGAGAAGGGGATGACAGAGGATGAGATGGTTGGATGGCATCACCGACTCAATGGACATGAGTTTGACCAAGCTCTGGAGGTTGGTGATGGACAGAGAAGTTGGGCGTGCTGCAGTCCATGGGGTCTCAAAGAGTCAGACATGACTGAGTGACTGAGCTGAACTGAGTCTGGGAGGTGCCCATAACTCAGCATTTCTAATAGACTTCTAAGCAATGCTGATCCTGCTATGTAGGCCCCACACTTGGAGTAGCAGTGAAGATGTAGAAAGCCTTCTTGGAGGAGGCACTTTTTATGCTAGGTGCAATGGGAGGAGCAAAAGGCAGGAAGAACAATATAATCCAAGAAATAGAAGCAGGCGGAGAGGGCAATGGCATCCCACTCCAGTACTCTTGCCTGGAAAATCCCATGGACGGAGGAGCCTGGTAGGCTGCAGTCCATGGGGTCACTACGAGTTGGACGTGACGGAGGGACTTCACTTTCACTTTTCACTTTTATGCATTGGAGGAGGAAATGGCAACCCACTCCAGTATTCTTGCCTGGAGAATCCCAGGGACAGGGAAGCCTGATGGGCTGACGTCTATGGGGTCGCACAGAGTCGGACACGACTGAAGTGACTTAGCAGCAGCAACTGAAGCAGGAAAGATCAAGTTTAATCAGCAGAGGAGTAAATGGAACCAGGTAAATAGAGCAGAGAGTTCTTATAAGAGCATAATGAGTGAGAAGGCTAGAGAGATTGAGGTCGGACCACATTATTAGCTGCATCAAAACCTCTTTCGAGGATTCTGGACTTGCCATCGTAAATTCTTAAGAACCTAATGTATCATCTTCACATCTTATATAATTATATAAATGTTTGGTTTATAAAACACATTTCTTACACATTAAGGTCATCTGATCCTCACAACAACATGGGGAGTTAAGTCAGGGATTTTTGTTTTCATTGCTATTTTACAGGCCAAAGAAACTGAGGCTCACAGAAGTGAAGTTACTTTTCAAAGTTTATCCAAACTTGGATTAGAGACAGTAGCCAAACCAAGTTTTTATGACACACACTCCAAAGTAATTTTTCATCACATCATGTTGTAGATTGCCACTTTAAAACAAAGGGTCCTGAAAAGGGGCACTTGTGAAATTATCTTCACATTATTCCAATCTTCTCTTTAACTGCAGCTCGTTATCTGACTAAAGAAAATCTGCCTTTGGAATTATAATTCTCTGACCCAAAAGGCTATTAATTTCCTTCTATTTAGTAACTGAAGGATTTCTCCCTGTGCCCTCCACTCTCATTGTATGTTAAAGAAGAATGAAATTATTGGAGGAAGAATATGAGGAGGCCCCTGCTAATTTATTTTGTTTGAGAAAATTAAATGGAACCAATGGGAATCTCTTAATGATAGCATCAGAGTCCCCTCCCAGGGGCCTTCTTTTGTATTTTCACTTGCCGTGCATCTTTTGTTTGTATCTCCCAGCCTGGAGACTTGATCACTCTGTTGTTGCTTATTGTGACCTTACAGGAGTCTATTGTTCCCAAATTTCCCTTCTTTAGTGACTTTTTTGAGACTTGCAGGGCCAGGGGACTGATGCTGTGACATCGGTGTCATCTTTTCTGATATTTTCTTTTCAGTTGGAAAGAATGAGTTTTGCCATGTTGGAATTAAATGGGTCCAAATTCCATCTAAGCAGCTCAGGAATTAAGAGGCACTTTTTCTAGGAAGAAGAGAGAGAGAGATGGACTCAACTGAAAGGTCTACAGAACTTGTATCATCAAGCAGGTGATAGAAACCTAGGAGGTTCTTGAACTTATGCTTGCTGGAGGGGAAGGGATAGTTAGGGAATTTGGGATAACCAGCAAGGACCTACTGTAAAGCACATGGAACTCTGCTCAATGTTATATGGCAGCCTGGATGGGAGGGGGTTTGGCAGAGAATGGATACATATAAATGTATGACTGAGTCCCTTCACTGTTCACCTGAAACTACCACAATATTGTTAATCGGCTATACACCCATACAAAATAAAAACTTTTCAAAAAAAGAAACCTAGGATGTTCTTAACCAGCATTTCAAATTTGACTAATTTCTAACTTATCAGCTGAATGTTCAGGCAGTACCAAATTAAGCTCATTTGTGTTCATTTTGTTCCTAGCTATTCAGGCAAGACAATTTTACTGGCTGTGTGGCCATGGGCTAGTCATTTAACCTCTCTGAGCCTCAAGCATCATTATCTGAAAGGGCGATAATGAAGTGTGCCTATCTCGTAGGATAGCTGTGAGAATTAAGTGGTATAATTTATACAAAGCACTGACTGGCACCAAAGAAGGAACTCAGTAAATGATGGCTCTTTTACTGTCATGCTTTCTCTAAAAAGGACATGAAAAGAAACAGACCTGAAGAACACATCCCTCTGACATTAAACCAGGAAACCAAAGACCAGAGCTGTTATCTGATAAACTGCAACTTTAAAGAGCCAAAGCAGATCCTTATGATCAGTGACTCCTACTTTCTGGACTGACTCATAATAAGAAGCGCATTTTACATAGTTTCACAGAACAATTATTTCCAGCAATGCAATATGAAAGTTTCACTCATCCTATTCCTCTTACCCTTTCCACTCTATTGTATTAGGAAACAAATGTTGGTCAGGATCCACACAATTGATCAAAAACAAAACAAAACAGAAGGGGTTTCATTCAAAGTTTACTTTGAAACATACTGATTTAAATGTACCCAAACCAACAACCCAGAAAGAAACAGTCCTCACTAGCACTAACTAGATTATCAATCTTACTCATCCTTCAAATTTTAGCTGAAATGCTTCCTCAGAAATCATTCTCCGTCTCCAGTCTAGAGCATGTTCCTTTGTTATATGCTGCTGTAGGATCATGTTCCTCGAGCACTCACTACAGTTGAAAACTGTATATTAGTGATTTTTTTTATTATATATAATCCACAACAGAATATAAGGTCCCTGAGGACAGCAACTTTATCCATCTTTTTCATTAGTATATTTCAATATATAACCCAGTCCAGCACCTGGCACATAGTAAGAACTCTATAAATATGTGCTGAATTAATGAATGGATGAGCAAACTAATAAATAAGTGAATGAATGAATGAAGATGTTCATAAATCCACATGTAAACCTAATCAGTTATTAACCTACTATGAAATAATTAGTTGGCTTTACTTTCCAAAGTGAGAGATGTAATGAGGTTCTGTTAAAAATTGTCCCTTCTAATAGACTGTAAACCCCATGAGTGCCAGGATCATGTCTGATTTTGCTCCCTATTTCACCCCAGAACCGTAGAGTTCGTGGCAAACAGAAGATGCTTCAAAAAGTGTTGTTGCATTAGTAGCAAATTTACAGATGAGGCCTCTGGAAAATTTCCAAATTTCATGGAAGTTTTCTAAGATGAACCTAGTGACTGCCAATGGTCTCATGCACAAAGCCTTTATATATACAGATATCACAGAATGTCAGAGGTGGAAGAGATGTTACACATCTACCAGCAGTCAGCTAACTTCTTGTTTTTTACAAAGGGTCAAATGGTAAATGCCTTCAGCTTCGTATGCCATACGGTCTCTGTCACAACTACTTAAATGTGCCATTGTAAGTGCAAAACAGACCACAGACAATACTACATGAATAGGCATAGCTGTGTTCCAACAAAATTTTACTTACGAAAACCGGGTGGCAGACTACATTTGGCTGCAGTTTGCTGACCTTAACTAACTCAACTGTCATATTCTATAGATGAGAAGAGAGAGGGGCTATTTCTCCATAGGGAAATGGCTTGTTTAAGTCCACACTACTAATAAAAGACAAAGTGGGGACCTTTTCAATTTCAGTTCTCATGACATCGCAGCCATGTTTTAGGGTCTGTCTGCTTCAATCCTGGTGTTGGTCCTATACTGCTTTGTTTATTGAAGCTAACAGACGTTGCCTTAAATTTGATTTGCATTGGTGGTTTTTCATCTTTGTTGTTGTTTAGTCACTGAGTCATGTCTGACTTTTGCAATTCCATGGACTGTAGCCTGCCAGGCTTCTCTGTTCATGGGATTTCCAAGGCAAGAATCCTGGAGTGCAGTTGCCATTTCCTTCTCTAGGGGATCTCCCAGAACCCAGGGATTGAACCCAGGTCTCCTGCATTGGTAGGCGGGTTCTTCACCACTGAGCCACCAGGAAAGCCCAGTTTTTAATCTTTACTTTTTAGTCTAAAATCCTTGGGAGTGATCAGCTTCATAGAAAGATTTTACAACTCCTTCTATTTTATTTAGGTGCCTGGAGTTCTGCCTCTTCACATTTTCGGAGAGAGTATATACTAGGTTCTCTAAGGCAAAAATTCTGACTTATATGGTATTAAAGGACTGGATGGGCAATTAGGAGACAAGGGCTCTGTCATGTCATGTCCTACCATACACCTTACCCAATTCTCACAAATCATTCAGTGGCTGAGATTCACTGAGTTCCTACTGTATACACAGTACTCTGGTAGGCTTGGGAAGGGAGGAATGATGAGAATGAGAATATTAATACTTGGGAAGGGAGGAATGATGAGAATGAGGATATTAATACCAGTTAACTTGTCTAGGTTCTGACTATATGTCAAGGGCACTATATACAGCTTCATTAAAACCTCATCAAGGGATTTCCCTGATTGTCCAGTGGCTAAGACTCTGTGCTCCCAATGCAGGGGGCCTAGGTTTGATCCCTGGTCAGGGAACTAGATCCCACACACTGCAACTAAGAGTTCATATGCTGCAACTAAAACATCCAGCATGCCACAATTAAGACCTAGAGTAGCCAAATAAATAAAAATATATTTTTAAAAACCTCTTCACAACTCTTTAAGGAAGGATCAGATAGACTAAACTGCTTGGATTGACACTCAGCTTGGTTCATGTTGAAACCCTGGGCTGTCTTTATCACATTTGAAGTCCTCAAGGCCATTTATTCCTTTGCCATTGTTTAGTCGCCAAGTCATGTCTGACTTTTTGTGACGCCATGGACTGCAGCACTCCAGGCTTCTCTGTCCCTCACCATCTCCTGGTTTTTGCCCAAGTTCACGTCCAGTGAAATGGTGATGCCATCCAACCATCTCATCCTCTGTCACCTTCTTCTCCTCCTGCCTTCAATCTTTCCCATTATCAGGGTCTTTTCCAATGAGTCAGTAGTTCATATCAGGTAGCCAAAGTATTGGAGCTTCAGCTTCAGCATCAGTCCTTCCAAAGAGTATTCAGAATTGATTTCCTTTAAGATTGACTGCTTTGATCTCCTTGCTTTCCAAGGGACTCTCAAGAGTCTTCTCCAGCACCACAGTTCTAAAGCATCAGTTCTTTGGTGCTCCGCCTTCTTTATGGTCCAGCTCTCACATCCGTAATGACTACTGGAAAGACCATAACATTAACTATATGGACCATTGTTAGCAAAGTATTTATTCTTTAATAGGACACTTTACTGACATATCTGGAGACACTGAATCAGATTCCCTTCATCTTCTCCCATTCAGCACTTTGTTCAGATCTCTATTATTGGACCTAGTAAAGCATTTGTTCTCTGGTTTATCACATTAAGAACTCCACTGAGATAGGGATTGTCTTACTGGTTTCCTTTTAAAAATCTATTGTGTGTTTTGATACAGAAAAGTATAAAAAAGGGGCAAAGAACCATAATTCATCTGTCAGAAACCTCTTTTGGTTTTTAAGAAAATAGAGCAATACGGGAACAAACTTGGAAAATGCAAACTGTACAAAAAAGGTACAAAATGACAAGTACCCAGCCCTCTTCCAGTACCCAACCCTCACCCTAAAAGAATTATTTAATAACAGTTGCTTACATAGCCTACTAAAAATATATTTGTATGTATATGTCAGAATATATATATATATATACACACACATATGTATGTATATATATAGGGGTGTGTGTGTGTGTGTGTGTGTGTGTGTGTGTGTGTGTGTGCTCAGTCGTGTCTGACTCTGTGACCCCAGAGGCTCTACCCGCCAGGCTCCTCTATCCATGGAATTTTCCAGGCAAGAATACTGAAGCAGGTTGCCATTTCCCTCTCCAGGGGATGGATCTTCCTGACCCAGGGATTGAACCCATGTCTTGTGTCTCCTGCACTGGCAGGTGGATTCTTTACCACTGTACCACCTGGGAAACATATATATATATATAATTGAAATGTTTTTTCACAAAAGTTTTCTAAATACAATATTATATGCCTTAACTTTCCCCCTTAATTATGTATCTCAGAAATTTTTGTTCAAATCATCACATATAGATCAACCTCATTTTTAAGTAGCTGTATGTGATATTATTTGGGATGAATGTAAGTTGGCTAATCAGTATTCTATCTATGGGCATGCAGCTTTTCCTCAGTCTTGCTGTTATAAGTGACACTGCAATAAAAATCCGTGGTAGCTTCTTGTGATGTGGGGAAGTACCATATTCCATTGAATCAAAGGTGCATCTCAATTGCACAAATATTAAAATATATATAAATGCATACATATAAGTGTGCAAATTTAGAATTGATGAAATACGGTATATTTGTGGAATAGTCTCTAAGAAGTGGAATTGATGGGTCAATGAGTACATGAATTTAAATTTTTGACATGTGTTGCTAAATTTCCCCACAAAAAGGCTACATCAATTTTCACTCCTACCAGCAAGGTCTGAGATCTACCATTTTCCCACACTCTTGCCAACACTTGGCAATAACCAATGTTTTAATTGCCAAAGAAAGTGATTGTACCTAACTTACATTCATGAAGTACAGTTTGAGAATCGTTGCACTAAATGCCCTCTCAAACTTTCAACCTTGAAATACTCTGACTTCCTGTGAAATTTCAACCACTAATTGGCTCTAGCAAATTAGAAGTTTACAAGTAAAGCCATTCAAGGAGAAAGTTTTCTCTTCAAAGCAGCATCTGTGAGCCAAAGCACAGCAAGACAGACAATAAGGCCAGATGCAGGGTTGGAGATTTTATGCAAGAAAAACACTCCCTCCTTCCACAGGAGCAGCTGAAATCACTCAGATTTGAAGCAAGAGTTCAGCTCTCTCTGCCCCCTCTCCTAACCTTGCTTAGCTGATTCCCTTCTCAGATTTCTGGACCATTGTTTCAACCAGCCCACAAATCTGCCCCCAGTCAGGCATCTTCTGGGAAAAGATCTATCTTCTCTAGAAAAATGCTGTCTCATTTTATCCATTGCTCTGGACATCTAGGTAACAAAAACCCACACTTGAGAGCAAGGTGCTTTTAGGTGACTTATTAGCTTTGAGCTGTCATTGGCACTGTTGTCTCCTTGGTATGGAGGTGGGTGACTTTTCATCTTCCCATAGGTCTGGTTGATACTGAGAGTGAGATAGCAAATGCAGTTCCTCACTTGAGAGGAGTAAGTTTATTGGGATCTTCAGCAGAGTGTCCACATAATCCAATGGCCCAGAGAAGAACAGACAGACAGAAGCTGCTTATTTTATTCAACACATACATATTGAGCAACTACCAAGTACCAGGCTAGTGGCACAGCTTTGAACACCCCAAGCTCCTGCCTCTGTGGAACCTACATTGTGTTTGTAAGGGGAGGACCTGGGGGTTAGGGGGCATGGAAAGGACACAACAAAGAAACTAACTAAAATATATAGTATGGCAGATGGTGACTAGTGTTACAAAGTAAAGTCGGGGAAGGGCATAAGGACTACCAGGGGTTGGTTAAGTGTTAGTTGCTCAGTCCTGTCTGACCCTTTGCGACCCCATGGCCTATAGCCCACCAGACTCCTCTGTCCATGGGATTCTCCAGGCAAGAATACTGGAGTGGGTTACCATTTCCTCCTCCAGGGGCTCTTCCCAACCCAGGAATCAAACCTGGGTCTCCTGCATTGCAGGCAGATTCTTTACCATCTGAGCTACCAAAGAAGTACAGGGGTTGGTTAAGTTATCATTTATTTAATATTATGCCCAACCCAGTGCCAAGTATGTTCCATACATGATGAAATGAAAGACAGGGAAAAGAAGAAGAACAGGATGGGGGAGGAAGGGAGCTACTCTGCTTAGCTTAAGCTTGTCTTTTAGAATCAGTTTGAGGGCTGACACTGTCCAGCTTCACTACAGAGTAGGGGGACACACAAAACAGAGAGTACCGAAAGTGAACCACTTCTCAGGTTTTCACACATTTAGGTCTTCCTTATAGTATATCCTCTGAATTTATTTTCATGGCTGTTTCAAGATCAGACATATTCCCATTCTGATATTAAGCACAATGCAGATCCCAAATACAAACAAATCCTCTTCAGGATTATATAATTTATTTTCTTCCAATCACACAAATAACTAAGTATATTAGTTACTGAGAAGAAAAACTTGAATGCAAGAGGTATATACAGTGATAGAGGTTGCATGTGTCAAAAAAATAAAAAATAAAATGGGTGAGTAGCATAGAGAGCTATGGGTTAGATCAATGTGGACCATGACAGGGGTGCTATTTGGAAAAAAGACCAGCATGGGAGGCGGGGAAGAAGAGTGTGTGACTAAGTATAAAAGATGAAAAAAAGAAAAAGAACAAAAGCTGTGGTTGGAGGGGAGGGGAATCAGTTGAGCTGCCACTGAGATCATGGGAAACAAGTAAAAAATGAAATCTCCTCTTTGCTTCCTCTGCACAGACCGAAACCCCCACCCTCAAACAAGCATTATACATGACAAGCGAAAGGGTTGGTTAATGCACTTTTCAAGTGATTTGCAAAATCAAGGAAACTAATAGTTATTTTTCTCATTGAGGGAGGCTGGTTCTCTTAACATCAAAGAATAGCCTCTCTTTTCAATGAGGCAGCTTCCCACAGCAGTACCTGGCTCCCTTAATCTCAGTAACTACAATAAATGCACAAGCCACCTTTTGTGTGGAACTCCTATCTAATCAAATGAATCACCAAACAGATCTTTGCCTAACATATCTGAGTAACAGAGCCAAAGTCTTTACCAGAGCAGAGGCCCCCAGTAAGCCCCTATGAGCAAGAGGAAGAAGGGTGGTCAGGGCTGCCTGGATATGGGAAATGGCTTCCTCAGTATCCTCTGAAAACCCTTTATACTGACAGAAATTAAATCAGTTATACCCACAGGCATTTGAAGGACAAGGATACGGTCCAACTCTCTCCATTTAGATTGACTAGGACCAGGCAGATCCAGATACTGACAAATTGAAAATAGCAGAGATGCTTCAAAACCTGTTCTGGGGAGCTGAGGAAGTCTAATTGTGTTGGGGGAGGGGCTGTTGTGTAAGCTGACACGGAGGCCCTCAATTTAAAGATGATAAAAGCTCAGTCTCTAAGGAGGAGCTAAAGAGGCCCCTTTGTGTAATCTAACTTGTCTAGCAAAACAGTCAAGACAAATCAGGGCTTCAGTAATTGCGAGCTATAAATGACCACCATTTATTGAGTGTTTATGGCAAGCCAGGTGGGTACAATGTGCTCTGCTCAGATTAACTCATTTAGTTTTCAAAACAAGTCTATTAAGAATATAGTATTATGATTCCAGTTTGAGTTAGAAAGTTTTGGCTCAGAGGTTATAAAACTTGCCTGAAACCACAACCAAGTGGATAAACTAGGATTCAAACCCTGGCCAGGTATAGTCAATTGCAAAGCTTATGTCCCTTCTACTACATAATACCACCTCCCCTTAAATTTAGTTGATTTGATACAGAATTTTCTCTTATGTATTTTTTCTCCATGACTGGTTTGCCTTATTCTGGTCCTGAGTTATTTTTAAAAGTATTTATTTGGCTGTCCTAGGTCTTAGTTTCAACATGTGAGACCTTTAGTTTCCACATGTAGGACCTAGTTCCCAGATGAGAGATCAAACCTGGACCCCATGCATTAGGAGTGCAGAGTCTTAGCCACTGGACCACCAGAGAAGTCCCCGGTCCTGGCCATTATAATGGAGGTGCCTTCATGATGTTCATTCTTCTGCCCTGTAATCTTTTTTTCTTCAGCCATGAGACCTACTGAGAACTTGAGAACCTGACTGGATTTAAATTTTTAAACTCACATCTCTTAGGAAGCTTTTAAATCCTAGAGTGCTGTGGTTGGAAGTCCCTTACGTGGTCCCAAGGGCTTCCCACATGGTGCAATGGTAAAGAATCCACCTGCCAATGCTGGAGACACAGGTTAGATTCCTGGGTTGGGAAGATTCCCTGGAGAAGGGAATGGAAACCTGTTCTAGTGTTCTTGCCAGGGAAATCCCATGGATAGAGGAGCCTGGTGGGCTATATACAGTCCATTGGGTCACAGAGAGTCAGATAAGACTGAATGACTGAGCATACACATGTGGTCCCAAACCTTGTAATGTGGAGGGATGACCTAAAATTCTGAGTGCAGAATAAAGTTTGCATCAGGACTAAACTCAGTTTTACTGAATCCAAGTCCATAACTCTTTTCCCTACAGTCTCCTTCTCTCATTTCCCCACCCTCTTCCTTGATTAAAGTCTCCTTCCATGATAAAGCCCATTACATGTCCCTCCAAAGTCCATCCTACACATTTCATCTTGCTCATTACCATCCAAAGCAAGACCTCTACATCAGTCAAATCTGGCACCTTGTGCCCGCTTCACTGCTCATTTACTGGAGAGTCCCTTCTCACATATGCATAATGTTTGTGGCTTTCAAATTTTTTTTTTATAACTAGCTTAACCTTCTCAGATTCAGTAGTTCTTTTTAAAAATGCTCTTTTGTATCCTTGCATATCCCCATAGGCCTTAAAAGTGCTTAGTAAACATCGGTTAAATCAACAAATATTGTCTCCTTGGAAAAAACAAATGTTGGCTAAAATAATATATCTCCCCCTGAGAGAAAAGAAAACCAGGTAAAAAGGCTCCTTATCATTTCTCATTAGAATTTGACAAAATATACACTAATTAGTGCTTCAAAAAGGTGTAGATAAGAGCTTGTGGATGCTAATTAACCTCAGGTCCCACACAGACTAAAGGCAGAGAAGTGGGAAAATATTTCAAGCAAATTTTGTTTTCAAGAGCGTATGGTTACGTGAAAACCAAACATAACATGTTTACCACATATATTTAACTGCTGTAGCGAGTGAGCCAGACTAGAAGCAAAGAAATTATGAGAACAAGGCAGTTCATCTTTGAAGCAGCTCACTAACTGCTTCATTCTCAAAAGACCTTTTGGAGGTAGGAAAGTTATCATTATTCCACTTGAACAACTGGGAAACTGAGACATCCAGGTTAAGTGATTTGAGGGGCGAAGGGCAGGGGGGCGGTGCTAACCTTAGCTGACGAATATATACCCAGCAAGGATATTCTACACATTTGTTTACTGTTCATAAGTCACTAATAGGATGGTCCCTAACATACAGGTATCCTTGACACTTCAGTCTTGGAAAGTAATTGTCAAGCGGTATAAATCAAATACTATTTTCAATACAGAGAGAAGGTTCCCAGTGGTGACTGAATTCTTTACTTAACAGCCCCCTCATTTATTCATTTGGTAAATAACCTCCTGCCTTTTTAATCACAAAGTCCTTGGATGAACAGTCTGACCAAAGAAAAAGAGCTACAATCTACCAGTATAATTCACAAAAGAGCAGCAATTTCGGGTGTTTTCTTCCGAAATGTTAATAACTACTTCATTCATTATACTGATTAGAACCTCACGCTTGCGCTAGAGTGGGAGTAAGGGTTGACCAACCATGACACAGAAGGATTGTTATTACCAGCACTTGGCAGAATTTCATTCAGCTATTTGAAATCAGGAGAGAGTTCTCTGATCCATTTTAAAAAGGCTCACGCCTCTTTAATAAAATTTCCAAAAGTATTTTCAATGTGTTAAGTAAGTAAACTGGAAAGAAAGTGCACTGAAGTTGTCTTTTCGAAGTTGTCTGTCCCCCGGAAACCATTACCATCCATCTAAGTTAGCTCAAGGACTGAGTATCATTTTAAGTAATCAAGGGAAAGGCTTGGGCTTTTTAATCTAATTGCCATCTCCAGGGAAGTGCCTTCTTCACTCAGTTAGGTTGAAAGAGAAGAGCATCTCTAGAGATTAAGACGTGAATGATTTGGGCTGTAGAATTTTCAATCATTTTGATGGTGCTTGTCTCAGGAATTAGGGAGAATTTCCCCCCAAATTTGGCATGTAATGAAAAACGCTGACCTGTGTGGGCAGGTGTAGCAATCTACTTTGTTGGGAAATGTTACTAATCTGTGATGCCTGGTATGCTTCTCCTTAACATTTTAAGGGCTACAAATTCCTGATCACAAGAATGTGGATTAATTTGACTGGAAAATGTAAGAAAAGAATATTATCCCTCAAGATTTTTTTCTGAGCTGTCTGGGGAAGAGAAGTTTTATCATCAGAATCAGTGAGATTTTATAAACTTAACATGCTATCTGAGATTCTTGGAAAATTCTTGCTTTTAACGCCCTTATTTGTATTCTGGTATAGAATAGTTGCCATTACTTATTCCAACACTATCTTTTCTTCAGGTACCTTACTATAGCAGTCAGGCCTCTCCCTGGTTTCCAGCCTTTGCAGTTTTCCCTTTTGTGGCCATTTACTTATCACTGCAGCTTCAGCCAGGCTCCAACCCCTAGGATTAATTTAAATAATAGTTGAGAAAGAAGGAGCATTTAAAGAGCCCTAACTCAACTCCTTAGTCTATAGTCATTACAGGGTCACTGTCATTGCCAGTCTGGCCCTAATTTTGTATCTCAGTTCTAGCAATTTGATGACTCAGCTATTAGGGTCACGCCAGCAAGCTTCTAGAAGCATCTATTATGTGCCAGGTACTCTAGTTAGGCCTTGGAGATAGCTGAGCTTAGGTTTCAGATGTGAAATCTTAAAATATCATAGAATTTTTGTTCAGATCTAGGGTGCCATGAGAATCTAAAAGATAACTGGTCACCACCTCATATGCTTGTTAATAATAGAAACTGGATTCCTCTATCCTTTCCTGGATTGTTCATGTTGCCTGAGTTTCCTAGTTCCCTTAGCTCAGTAACCTATCTGTAGGATTGCAGCCATGCTCTGGGATGTGTATATATATTCTGGATATGTGTATATATATTCTGGATATGCATGTATATATATTCTTATATGTATGTATATTCTGATACACATATATTTTGCATGTGCATATATATTCTGGATATATATATTTTGTGGATATATGTGTATATTCTAAATATGTATACATACTCTGGATATGTATAGATATATCCTGGATATATATATATTCTGGATATGCATATATATTCCAGATATGTGTATATATATTCTGGATATGTATATATTCCAGATATATATTCTGGATATGTGTATAAAATCTGGATATGTGTATATATATTCTGGATATGTAGGAGTTCCCAGGTGGTGCTAGTAGTAAAGAACATTCCTGCCAATGCAGGAGACTTAAGAAATTCAGGTTCAATCCCTGGGTTGGGAGACAATCCCCTGGAGGACAGCATGTACTCCAGTACTCTTTCCTGGAGAATCCCACAAACAGGAGGCTAGCAGGCTACAGTCCATAGAGTCACAAAGAGTCAGACACGACTGAAGTGACTTAGCATTCATATTATGGATATGTGTATATAATTATTCTGGATATGTGTGTATATATATTCAGGATATGTATATATATTCTGGATATGTGCATCTATTCTGGATATGTATATATATACTCTGGATATGTAGGGCTTCCCAAGTGGTGATAATTGTAAAGAACCCACTTGACAATGCAAAAGACTTAAGAGACAAGGGTTCAATCCCTGGGTTAGGAAGATCCCCTGGAGGAGGCCATGGCAACCCACTCCAGTATTCTTGCCTGGAGAATCCCATTGACAGAAGAGGCTGGCAGGCTACAGTCCATGGGTCACAAAGAGTCAGACACGACTAAAGTGACATAGCACTTATATTCTGGATGTGTGTGTGTGTATATACATACTCTGGATATGTGTGTATATATCTTGGACACATGTATATATATTCTGGATATGTGTATATATTCTGGATGTGTGTATATATTCTGGATACATATATATTCCAGGTATGTATGCATATTCTGAATATGTATATATTTTCTGGATATATGTATATTCTGGAAATCTGTATATATATTCTGGATATGTATATATACGGGATATACAGATATTCAGGATATGTGTATATGTCACATATGTATATGTGTATATATGCATTCAGAATACATATATTCAGGATATATAGGACTTCCCAGGTGGCTCTAATGATAAAAATCCCACCTGCCAATGCAGGAGACTGAAGAGATATGGGTTCAATCCCTGGGTTGGGAAGATCCCCTGGAGGAGGGTATGGCAACCCACTCTGGTATTCTTGCTTGAGAAACCCATGGACAGAGGAGCCAGGTGGGCTATAGTCCATAGATTCACAGAGTCGACATGACTAAAGTGAGTTAGCATTCATATTCTGGATATGTGTGCACATATTCTGGATATGTTTATATAAATATTCTGGATATGTCTGTATATATTCTGGATATGTGCATATATTCTGGATATGTGTATATATAATATGGGCATGTGTATATATATATTCTGGATATGTGTATATAAATATTCTGTATATGTGTGTATATATATTATTGCTATGTGTATATATATTCTGGATATGTGTATATATATTCTGGATATATATGTTCTGGATATGTATCTGTATATATACACATCCAGACTCCTACCTCTCTCACAGATATATTCCAGTCTCTCTCCTTGGAACTAGCCACTCAAATATTTTCTGTGCAATACATGTGAATTTTCATCTGATGTCAAAGCTTAGGGAAAACAAGGTTGAGAAGAATGCTCAAAACTTGGAGTTTCTAAACCTAATGAAGCATCAGAATGACTTGAGTTTCTTTTCAAATAATAAACGTTTATTTTGTCTTACAGTTTCTGTGAGTCAGGAATGTGGGGGCAGTTTATCTTGGTGGTTCGGGCCCTGTGTCTCACATTTGACTGCCATCAAGATGTCAAATGCCATCAAGATTCCATTTCAAGGTGGCTCATTTTATAGGATTGACCAAATGATGCTGGTTGTTGACAGGAGGTCTCAGTTCTTCCCATGTGGGCCTCTCCACAGGGCTACTTGAGTGTCCTCCTGACATGGCGCCTGGCAAATGTCTTTTGAAAATCAGCCTTGAAAATCACACCCTGTCACCATTGCCATATTCTCTTGGTCATACAGATGGATTCTGATCATTGTGGGAGATGACCACATAAGGATGTGAAAGGCAGGAGCTGAGAATCACTAGATGTCATTTTGGAGACTGGCTATCACGGGTAAGAGCAAAGTGAAAACTGGTATAGAGTGAGATGGTGGGAATGGGGAGGTAGTGGAAATCAGAGAAAAAACAGCCCCCTTCATTGACCAGCCCAGTTAAATTATTAGATGCATTCCTGACATTCTGTGCCCCACTACTCTGGTTTCCTTTTGTCCCTAGGACCTAATGCTACCTGTGTGCATATGTGGATGCTCAGTACCTCAGTCATGCCCAGCTCTTTGTGACCCCAGGGACTGTAGCCTGCCAGGCTCCTCTGTCCATGGAATATTCTAGGCAAGAATACTGGAATGGGTTGCCATTTCCTCCTCTAGGGGATCTTCCCAACCCAAGGATTGAATCTGCGTCTCCTGTGGCTCCTGAATTGGCAGGTGGATTCTTTACCATAGAGCCACCTATAATGCTACTTGCCATATTATATATTTATTTGTTAACTATTTTACTTGCCGGTTCCCCTACTAGAATACAAACTCCATGAAATAAAGGTCTATTTTGTTCCCGGTTGGTTCTCAACCATCTTTCATTAAATATTTATGTTTCTGAAGGTATAAGAATTGAGTTTTTCAAAGTTCCAGATTCCCTGATCCCATCCTTAGAAATTCTATTTCTGGAAAGCTGGAAATATACATTCTCTTAAAAGTTCCCTGGGTGATTTTTATAACCATATAGGTTTGTGAATCACTGCTCTAAACAAAAGGGAGGCTGTGTTTGATACCCTAAATGACCTGTCCTAACTTGAGGGTGACTGACACTGGAACAGACTATTGGATGGAGATATACATAGGGATATATATATAGAGAGAGAATACACTAAGTCCCCTACATACAAACCTTCAACTTGAAAACTTTCCAAGATGTGAACATGTGTTCCATCAACATCAGGCATGAGTGAAACTGCAGCTTGCCCTCAATCTCCCATTGCTCATGATTCTCAGCTCTACCATCTCCCACCTCCTCTCCCTCCTCCAGTAAGTAGCTCTTCTTCCCTGTTCCTTCAATGCCAGCCCCTGTATGCCAGCTCTTGTACTGTACCATTGTACTTTTTAAGGTACTGTACTATAAGATTACAAATGTTTATTTTTTTGTGTTTGTTTTTTCTGTATTGAAAGTGAAAGTGTTAGTGGCTCAGCCATGTCTGACTCTGTGGGACCCCATGGACTGCAGACTGCCAGGCTCTTCTGTCCATGGAATTCTCCAGACAAGAATACTAGAGTGGGTAGCCACTCCCTTCTCCAGAGGATCTTCCTTACCCAGGGATCAAACCTCCTCCATTGCAGGCAGATTCTTTATCATCTGAGCCACTTGTGTGAAAAGTATTATAAACCTATTATAGCATAGTACTATACAACTGATTGTGTTAGTTGGGTACCTAGGTTAACTTTGTTAGACTTATGAACAAGTTGGACTTATGAATGTGCTCTCAAAACAAAACTTATTAGTAGGTAGGGGGACTTACTGTAGATAGCTGTAGGTACTAAGAGGAAATCTACTCTACCAGACAGTACAAGATTTCATTTATGCAGCATTTATTGAGCACCCATGCCTGTATGTGCTCAGCTGCTCAGTCATGTCTGACTCTTTGCAACCCCCATGGGCTATAGCCCACCAGGCTCCTCTGCCCATGGGATTCTCCAGGCAAAAATACTGGAACCATTTCCTACTCCAAGGGATCTTTCTGACCCAGGGATGGAACTGACATCTTTTGTGTCTCCTGCATTAGTAGACGGATTCTTTACCATTGCGTCACCTGGAAGACCTATTGAGCACGCACTATGTGTCAAATAGTATTTTAGGCATTGGAGATACTACAGTGAAGGATAGAACAGACAAATGTCTTTGGAATCAAAATTAAAGTTGAAGGTGAACGTGGCCTGATGGACAGCATGCCAGAGGCATGAGGCAGAGCATAGAAATAGGCCTACAAACATAATATACAGAAATTGAAGTAAGCAAGTAATTGGAATAGGTGGTAGAGAAGGATCAAAAGGAATCTTACCTTTATTTTTAACTATGTGCATCTATTGACTTTACAATTGATTTTTTTAAAGTTTTTATGCATGAGGAATTCCCATGGGCACCTCTGGGACTGAAAATACCGCCAACATTACCTGTAACTCTGCTTCCTTCATCTCCCACTCAGAACGCAAGTGAGTATCAGTGACTTCATTATAAAGCAGCATTTACCAAAGTTTTATTTTTTAATTTTATATACTAAAGCATTTTTCAGAGCCTTTGATAAACTAATATCTGTTATAAATCTCAATGCATAGGGGGAATCTACAAAACATATTTCCCAATTTACCTGGCCTCATATAAATTGGAAATATGGCCTCATTTTTCCCCCTAAGAGAGTCTCCAGTACATGTATTGCACACATGGAACATCCTTTGGGAAACAACAGTTTACAGCAAAGCTGGAAGTAATAAGCCACCCACACAATCCTCCACATACTTTCTCTTCTGTTATTTTCCCTCAGATGCAGAGGATTCTAAGAAAGACTGTGATGCCTTAGACCAGTGGTGGCAAACTATGGTCCAATGGCCAAATCCAGCTACCTATTTTTTGTAAATAATTTTTTTTTTGAATACAGCTATACTTGTTCATTTAAGTATTATCCTCAGTTGCTACAGTAGTTGTAGCTGTGACAGAGACTGTATGGCCCACAAGCCTGAAGTATTTACTACTTGGCTATTTACATAAAATTTTGCTGACCTCTGCCTTAGGCTACTTATGGAAGGAACCTGGGTCCCTGATTATGTTAAGCCCTTGAAATTTGTGGTTTATTTATTGGCCTAACATACTATTAGGGGAGTGGCGCTAGTGGTAAAGAACCTGCCTGCCAATGCAGGAGATGCAAGAGATGCAGGTTTGATCCCTGGTTGGGAAGATCCCCTGGAGGAGGAAATGGCAACTCACTCCAGTATTCTTGCCTGGAAAATTCCATGAGCAGGGGAGCCTGGGGGGTACAGCCCATTCCATGGAGTCACAAAGAGTTCAACGTTACTGAAGCGATCGAGCACATATTGTCAGGGGATGTGCATGACATTCTGCTTGCTCCTCCAGATCGACTGTCCACATTTTTCTTCTCTGTTTGATACCCAGAGAGAACACTTACACTTTTGTGAATAGCCACTTTATTAAATTGTCTTTTATTACTCTTTCGAATGTGCCATAAGCTTTTTTCTGAGACTGACTGATACAAGAAATAACCTCAAGTCTGCTTTATTTATATTAAGAAATCCACAAATTTTAGTATGTTATTATTAATATATACTTGTGCACTTCATAGCTGGTGGAGACACAGGAGTAGTGTTACAGCACATATGGTGAAAAAACACCAGGTTTGTCTCCATATCACATTTAAAATAAATGAATATTTTTAAAAAGCTATCAAGGCTGGATGGTACAGAAACAACATCCTCCAAGGATTTGGCACTATTTGCTCTAACCTCTGCTTCCCTTAGTGTCTGCTCACCTCCTGGTTGCCAACAACTAGAGGTCTTCAGAGCTCCTTAGAAGAGGTGAACCTGGTGCTCTGTCTTATAAATCTCTCTGCTCTCAGTATTTGATAATGATCCCAAGAACCCACCCACTAACTAACCCAACACACTAAGAACTCAGCATGAAATCTCCTGGGTTTATGCGTAATTGAGATTTTTCAGCAGGGGAGTTTGTGCTTACCACTCAGTTAACCAGGTAATGCTGTCAATCCACTGTTTTAAGAACACAAGCTAATGGAGATGTTAATATATTTAATTAATATGGATTAAATTTAAGAAGGCTATTTTTTCCTTCTGTGAATCAAGAATGTTAATATTCTTTCCTATATAAATTGCTCTCTACAGCTTAAGGGGATTATCTCCATAAAGTAGTTAATAAATAGCTGAATTGCCATTTAAAAAAAAATTTAGTTGAATCACTTTTTAGAAACTGGATTTCTTCAGGGCTGGAGACATAGATCATGCCCTGGCCAGAGTGAATAGTGAGGTCTCTATTGACCCACAGGTTATTTACTGAGCTTCATAATAGACAGGGGATTGGATACACTTTGGACTTAGGAGTTTTTCCACAGGCAATAACATCAATTTCAATCCAGAACAATCCGTGCTATTGATTAACTTTTGGGATCTCTTTTACCACTACTGATCTGTCTCATCTTTTATTCAATAGCTCCCCAAAAGACATTTAGAGGCAACTGTGAAACACCTGAGGTAAATCCTACTTGCAAATTCTTTGCAACACCGTTACCTCCTCAGTTTACAAACTGTCATTAAAGAATGGGGAAACTGCTGAGATTTTCAGCTCTCTCTGAAACTACTCTATAAAGAACTATTTTTGTTGTTTAGTCACTCAGTCATGTCTGACTCTTTGCAACCCCAAGGACTGTAGCCTGCCAGACTCTTCTGTCCATGGGATTTCCCAGGCAAGAATACTGGAGTGGGTTGCCATTTCCTTCTCCAGGGGATCTTCCTGGATCCTGACCCAGGAATTGAACCCGCGTCTTCTGTGTCTCCTGCACTGGCAGGCAGTGGATTCTTTACCACTAAGCCACCTGACCTACTCAGTTTACAAACTCTCCTTAGAGAACTGCCCAGATTTTCAACTCTTTCTGAAGGTATGTATAAAGGATACTGAACCAGAAATCAGGAGCTCAGGGTTCTTGAGTCTCTGAGTAGCTGTGGGTCCTTAAGCAAATCACAAAACTAGTAGGGGTATCAGTTTCCTCATCTATAAAAAGAGGATAATATTCATCTACTTCATAGGGTTCTTGAAAGGATTCAAAGAGATATACTCACATAAATATTAACTCAATGCTTAGGACATAGTGAACACTATTATTAGAGTATTATTTCCAACAAAGTAGGTCAACCCCACCTATGATTCTATTTTCACCCACTCTTCAAAATAAGTCATCTGCTGTAAGAATGCCCAGTTCTTACCTATACCTTTAAATGTGCCTTCAATTGTAGGTGTATTATTAAGTTATAAGTTGTAATATTTACTGTTTTATCTATGTTTGTCTCCCTCCAAAATTCCCTGAGAACTGTAGGGATGTCTCACACCTTAAGGACTAGGACTCATATCCCTACAAGTACATTCAGATAACATAAATGAGTTAAGCAGGCTGGGTAGGCATTGAGGTCCAAGAGAGCCTATGGCCTGTCTAAAGCAGAAACTCATTAAGTCCAGTTGAATATTGCCATGTGGGCAAAACATGCCAAGTGTAGCTAGATTTTAGCATATATTTTAAATGAACCTGAAAAATCTATATCTATTTAAAATATGAATTGTCTTGCTCTTTACATGTTGAAAACAAATTAATTTTTAAAAAATTGTACAAACCAAACGAAAAATAGTTAAACTTACAGAATAGATAGGGCTGCACTACTGGCTAGGTTGTGTGACTTTGGGCAGTTACTTAACCTCCTTGTACCCTAGCTTCCATAGCTGCAAAATGAGAATAATAGTACCTAGTTCACAGGTGATTGGACTCCCCAGGTGAATCAGTGGTAAAGAATCCACCTGCCAATGCAGGAGACACAAGAGATGCGGTCTCAATCCCTGGGTCAGGAAGATCCTCTGGAGAACTAAATGGCAACTCACTCTAGTATTCCTGCTGGGATAATCCCATGGACAGAGGAGCCGGGTGGGCTGCTATCCCTGGGGTTGCAAAGAATTCTGACAGGACTGAGCAACTGAGCCCACATGCATAGGCTATTATGGGGGTTAACTGATGTAATGTATGTAAAGAAAATAACTACAACAGTTCTGAGCACTTGGGTTGTTTAGTCTCTCAGTTGTGTCTGACTCTTTGTGACCCCATGGACTGCAGCATGCCAGGCTTCCCTGTCCTTCACTATCTCCCAGAGTTTGCTCAAACTCATGTTCATTGATTTGATGATGCTATTCAACCATCTCATCCTCTGTCACCCCCTTCTCCTCCTGCCCTCAATCTTTCCCAGCATCAGGGTCTTTTCCAATCAGTCAGGAGCACTTAGGTAGCACTTAGTAAATGTAAACCATTATCATATTCATTTAAAAGGTTATTGGTAACAAGGGTATCATTAAAAACAACACTAGTGTTATTAATGACAACAATATTAGTATACAATCTAACATATATATATGTCATTTGCAATTGATGATATTGTTATTAATAACTGATATGATTACTTATTCTTTCTTCCTCAGTTTCACATAGTAATAGCGGCATAGGATAGGGTAGGGACTTTTCAATTCTTGAGTTCCCCCCTTTATCTCTCTCCTTATGACTAACGTATCAGGCCATATTGATTCTAATATATGCATTTCTCTTTTTCTCTTGAATTTGAATTTACACCTCCACAATTACTGTCTAATTTTAGACACTTGTCATTTCTCACCTAGGTTGTAACAATAGCATCTATTGGTTTCTCAGCCCTCATTTTTTGTACTCTCCAATCCATTTCCAATATAGCAGCCAGTTTGCTAAAATACAAGTCTGCTCACATCTTACCTCTACTCAGAATTCTTCAAATGTACTCCAACAATAATATATAATTTCCCTTTCATCTCCACTATGTCTGCCAGGGTTTTAATTCTAGATCTGCTTCTTACTTGGTATGTGACCTTTGGAAAGTTACTGAGTCTTGGTTTTATCATATCTACTCTATTAGGTGGTTGTGAGGATTAAATGATTTAGTTTAATGTGTATCAAGCAGTCACCACAGTGCCTGGCATATAATAAGTAATTGATAAATGGAAATATTATGATCACTCTAGTCTGATTAATTGGTTATGTTAACCCCTACACTAATCTCTGAGATCCAGGTTCAAAGAACATCTTAGTTTCAAGTGCATATGAAACATTTCCCAGGACAGACCATAAAAGAAACTTGAATAAGTTAAAAATAATAGAAATAACACAAACTATTGCTCTAACCACAATGGAATGAAATTAGAAATCAACAGATGGGAAATATCTGGGGAAATTCACAAATATGTGCAGATTAAACTAAGTAATCAAAGGGTCAAAGAAGAAATCAAAGTGAAATCAGAAAATACTCTGAGGCAAATAAAAATGAAGACAAAGCATATCAAAACTTAGGAGATGCAGCTTAAGCACTGCTTTAAGAGAAATTTATACCTATAAATGCCAATATTAAGAAAGAATAAAGATCTCATATGAAAACCTAACTTTACATTTTAAGGAATTGGAAAAGGAAGACCAAGCTAAGCAAAATAAATTAATATAGTGCCCTAATTCATATGTTCATGTCTATAGGCAAAGAAAAAAACTTGACAAAATCCAACATCCCTTTTGATAAAAAAAAATTCAACAAACTAGGCATAAAAGGTAATTTCCTAAATCTGATAAAGGACATCTTCAGCTAACAATCATACTTAGTGGTGAAAGATTGAAAGCTTTCACCCTAAGAAAAGGAATAAAACAAATATGTCTGTTCTTACCACTTGTATTCAACACTGTATTGAAAATTCTACCCAGAGCAATTAGGCATGAAAAAGAAATAGAAGTCATCCAAATTGTAAAAAAAGAAACAAACTAAAAACTATATTTGCAGATGATACAATCCTTTATACAAAAAATCCTAAATATTCCATCAGAATTAGCAAAAGAGAAACTATTGGAACTAGGAGAAGAGTTCAGCAAAGTTGCAGGATACAAGATCCATATATGAAAATCAATTGTATGTCTATACACTGGCAACAAACAATTTGAAAATAAAATTAAAAAGCAATTCCATCTGTAATAACATTAAAGACAATAACATGTGTAAGAATTTACTAAAAGAAGTGCAAAATTTATACTCTGAAACTTATAAAACATTTTGGAAAGAAGTTAAAGAAAATCTAAATAAGTGGGAAAACATCCATATTCATTCATCAGAAGATAGTATTTTAAGTGGCAATACTCCCCAAATAGGTCAACATATTCAATGCAATTCTCAACAGAATCTCATCTGACAATGTTATGTGGCAGCCTGGATGGGTGAGGAATTTGGGGGAGAATGGACACATGTATATGTATGACTGAATCTCTTAGCTGTTCACCTGAAACTATCACAATATTGTCTGTTAATAGGCTATCAGTTCAGTTCAGTTCAGTCGCTCAGTCATGTCCGACTCGTTGCGACCCCATGAACCGCAGCACGCCAGGCCTCCCTGTTCATCACCAACTCCCGGAGTTTACCCAAACTCGTGTCCATTGAGTCAGTGATGCCATCCAACCATCTCATCCTCTGTTGTCCCCTTTTCCTCCTGCCCTCAATCTTTCCCAGCATCAGGGTCTTTTCCAATGAGTCAGCTCTTTGCATGAGGTGGCCAAAATATTGGAGTTTCAGCTTCGACATCAGTCCTTCCAATGAACACCCAGGACTGATCTCCTTTAGGATGACTGGCTGGATCTCCTTGCCGTCCAAGGGACTCTCAAGAGTCTTCTCCAACACCACAGTTCAAAAGCATCAATTATTTGGCACTCAGCTTTCTTTACAGTCTAACTCTCACATCCATACATGACCACTGGAAAAACCATAACCTTGACTAGACGGACCTTTGTTGACAAAGTAATGTCTCTGCTTTTTAATACGCTGTCTAGGTTGGTCATAACTTTCCTTCCAAGGAGTAAGCGTCTTTTAATTTCAAGGCTGCAATCACCATGTGCAGTGATTTTGGAGCCCCCAAAAGTAAAGTCAGCCACTGTTTCCCCATCTATTTGCCATGAAGTGATGGGACCCGATGCCACGATTTTAGTTTTCTGAATGTTGAGTTTTAAGCCAACTTTTTCACTCTCCTCTTTCACTTTCATCAAGAGGCTCTTTAGTTCTTTTTCACTTTCTTCTATGCCCCAATACAAAATAAAAACTTAAAAAAAAAAGAATCCCAGCTGATCTGTTTGTAAAAACTGACAAGTCAATTCTAAAATCTAAAGAAAATTCAAGAATCCCAGAATAGCCAAAACAGTTTTGAAAAATAAGATCAAAGGTGGAGGATTCACACTTTCTGATTTCAAAACTTGCTACAAAGCAACAGTAATTAAGACACTGTAATATTGTTGTAAGGATAGATACTTATATCAAGAAAATAAAATCAAGACTTTATTGAGAAATAAGTCTACACATCTTGATCAACTGATATTTTACAAGGGTGCCAAGGTAGGTCCAAGGGAAAGGAAGTCTTTTCAACAATAATGCTAGGACAACTAGATACCCACATGCAAAAGAATGAAGTTGGATCCTTACATTGCATCATATACAAAAATTAACTCAAAATGAATCAAAGTTCTCAATGTAAGAGCTAAAAGTCCAAAACTCTTAGAAGGAAACAGGGATAAATCTTTGGATTTGGCAGTGGATTCTTATGGTGCTCAGTCACGAAGTTGGGTCTGACTCTTTGCAGCCACATGGACTGTAGCCCACCAGCTCTCTGTAGCCCACCAAACTCTCTACCCACTGGAGTGGGTAGCCATTTCCTTCTCCAGGAGAATCTTCCCATCCCAGGGATCGAACCCATGTCTCCTGCTTTGCCAGGCAGATTCTTTACCACCGAGCCACCTGGGAAACCCAATGGATTCTTATAGCTTCAAAAGAATGGGCAACACAGGGAAAAAATAGAGTAGACTTTATCAAAATTAAAAGCTTTTGTATCTTAAAGGACATTATCAAGAAATTGAAAAGACAATGAGAGACATTCATATATCTGATAAAAAAATGTGTCTAGAATATTTAAAGAACTCATGGTTGAATTGCATCACTGACTCAAATGACACAAGTTTAAGAAAACTCCAGGGGATAGTGGAGGACAGGGAAGCTTGGTATGCTGCAGTCCATGGAGTTGAACATGACTTAACAACTGAACAACAACAATTCAGTAATAAAAAGACAACCAATTAAAAATGGACAAATGATCTGAATAGACACTTCTCCAACAAAAATATGCAAATGACCAATAAGCACATGAAAAGATGTTCAACATTATTAGCTATTAAGGAAAAGAAATCAAAACCACATTGAGATACTATCTCACACCTGCTAGGATGATAATCAAAAAGATAATAACAAGAGCTGACGAGGATGTGAGAAGTTAGAACCTTCATACACTGATTGTGGGAATGTAAAATGGTAAAGCCACTTTGGAAAACAGTCTGGCAGTTACTTAAAAAGTTTATATAGAGTTATCATTTGATCCATCAATTCCACTCCTAGGTATATACCCTAGAGAAATAAAAACATATCTACACAAAAACTTGTACATGAATGTTCTTAGCAACAATATTCCTAATAGTAAAAAAGTGGAAAAAATCCAAATGTCCTAAACTGATGAATGGATAACCAAATGTGGTATATCCACACAGTGGAATATTATTCAACCATAAAAAAGAATAAAGCACTACAAATGAACAAATCTGCTACAAATGAACAAACCTTGAGAATATCCTAAGTGAAAGAAGCCAGTCACAAAACACCACATACTAGATGATTGTATTTATATAAAATGTCCAAAATTGGCAAATTTCTAGAGAAAATAAATGGTTACTTGAGATTTAGGCAGACGAGGTTATAGGGGGTAGTGACTGCTTATGGGTACAGGGTTTCTTTTTGAAATGGTGAAAATATTCTAAAATTGTAGTGATGATTTGTACATATCTGTGAATATACTAAATATTATTGAATTGTACACTTTAAATGAATTTAATGTTACCAAATAACTATAAAGACACAGGTTAAAAGCAAAATAATGAGAAAGATAACCCTTACAAAAATTAGTCACAAGAAAGTGGGTGTGACTATATTATTATTCTTAATCTGTCCATCTTACCTTCTAAAGTTCCCTGAAGGCAAGAACCACATATAACTGGGCTATGGATTCCTAGCACCTAGCACATTGCCTGGTAATATGAAAGGCATTCATTATCTACTTGAAGAATTACTGAGCTGTTCACTAATTGTAAGTGCTGCTTGCAACAACATGAATGAATCTCATAGATCTGATGAGACAAAAAAGCTAGACATAAAAGAATATACACTGTATGATTCCATTTTTATGAAGTTCAAAAACTGTTAAAACTAATCAATGGTGACAGAAGTTAGATAGAAAGAAGTCTGATGCAATTCTGGAAATGTTCTATATCTTCATCTAGGAGGTTGTTTTATACATTGAACTGAACAGCTAAGGTTCATTTGTGTACTTTATCGAATGTGTATTACTACTCAATAAAGAATTGACACTAAAATGATCCATATATGAATTGAGATTCTGGGGTTCAGTGCTGCCACTTATCACTTTTTTAGGAAGGCATATTTATGTAGCTTATTTAGTGAAGTTTGTTCTGATATATAATATATAAAATATATATTCATATATAAATATATATTTTTTTTTCTTGGCTATGCCACACATCATACAGGAGCTTAAGTTACCCTACAAGGGATGAAACTCATGCCCCCCTGCAGTGGAAGAGTAGAGTTGTTTTTGTATTAATATCATCACCATCCTATCCCAACCTCAGCCAATTTACCACAGTTTGCCTTTGTCTCTTGGTGCATTACAGAAAAATAAAACTAAAAACAAAGACAAGAATACCCTTTCCTGCAAAGTTTATAAACAGCTCCTCAGCAAAGGCTAAATGTGTGTTACTGCATGGCTTTCCACATGCTATGTCTGGAACATCAGATTCTGATTCAATATTTAAAATGGGAAGAACTTATCAGTTTGAGGGCTGAGGGAGACTATCCTCCATGACAGTAGACTCTGTGTGCACTATGAAATGTGCCCCCTCAATAAAAGGACGATTCTTTAAGTAAGGAGCAAATGCCCCCTGACAGTATTCATCAATCTCAAAGGAAAAGTATGATAGAAAGAAAAATCATGAGTATAAACTATAACTATAGGTATCTCAGATTTTTTCCTTAACTCAGTATCTAGAGTGCATTAAATCTGATAAAACAGAATGGACTTTACTTTGGTTTATCCTGTTAATCTGATTAAGCACGATCCACATTCCCTTCACCTTTTTAGTTGCCTTGAATTATATTTGGTATTTGCCCTTAGAGTTCACATAACAATTTGAACAAATGCACTATGCTTGTGACAGTATGTATGTGTGTGTTTGTGTGTGTGTTAGTTGCTCAGTCTCTGTGACCCTATGGATTGTAGTCCACCAGGCTCCTTTGTCCATGGAATTCTCCAGACAAAAATACTGGAATGGGGAGCCATTCCCGTCTCCAGGGGATCTTCCTAAACTAGGTCTCCTGCATTGCAGCCAGATTCTTTACTGTCTGAAACCACCAGGGAAGCCCCTTGTGCCACTATATGTTGTGCATTTTCTGAACTTAACTTCTATTCCAAGAGCCTCTCTCTAAGACAGTCCAAAATACATTTAACTAGCCTTTCCAAAAGATTCCATAATAAGAGGAGGCTGATCACAATTTTTCTCCTAGTTAATCACTCAGTCGGTAAAGAATCTGCCTGCAGTGCAGGAGACCCGGGTTCAATCCCTGCGTTGGGAAGATCCCCTGGAGAAGGAAATGGCAACCCACTCCAGTATCCTTGCCTGGGAAATCTCATGGACAGAGGAGCCTGGTGGGCTGAAGTCCATGGGGTCCCAAAGAGTTGGGCACGATTGAATGACTAACACTTACTTACTTAATCATCTTGCAGTTTTATGATGCATCAGAACAAACTCAGTTCATATTCCTTGTATTCCTCATTTAAACATGGTTGATCCAGGACAGCTTTCACCAGCATTAAACCATTCACGCTGTCATTCTGGATCTCTCTGTAAGTGTTTTAAAATGTTAATTGTCTCTCCTCCTTTTCCATGCTGTCCCTCTCTCATTCCCCAAACTCTAAAGAAAAGCAGAAAATATTAATATTAAGGTTAATTCTCCAACATTAATCTCCATTTAATGTTAATTCTGTCAACTCTCTATGGAAGAATGGGGGTTGGATAAAAACTGCTTTCCCCAGGTATGTGAGAGCACTAGCCTGTACCTGTGCCTCTCACTGTTCACACATTCCTCTGTTGAGGAATTCAGGTCAGAAACTCTGTATCCCCCACCTCCACTCCTCCTCCTCCTTTTTCCACTCTCCCTTCTCAAGGCCTCACAAGAATGAATTCACAACCTTGGAATGAAGAAGGTGAACAGAGCTTTTTCTTTACTCATCTTAATGTTTGTGCACTGGCTTGGGTTTTCCCAAATTGAGTGAATTCATCAAATGTGTCGGGACAGAGGCGCTGTCTCTAGTTAAGTGCACTCCAGCACAAAGACATTCTCTTATCTACAGTCTGTGGCCCAGTGCCTGAACTCCTGGCAGTGAGATACCTATAGAAGTTCTGTTAACTATTTCAGGACAGCACCACCTCACAATGCTAAGTAACCATTTAACAGGCTGGTTGGGGAAATAGGCTTACAATTCAGAAACAATTCAAAGTACTGTTCACTTAAGATTTATAAAACGATGCCACTCATGGGTAAGTCACAGGAAGAGCGTTCCATGCGACCAGGAAGTCAGGGAAGACAAATCATTGTCATTCTACATGGGTTCCCTCTTCTTTGTGCCTATCCAACTTCGACTTTCAAGGTCTAACTCAAGTCCCACCTAATCCAGGATGCTTTTCCTGAACACCAAGGCAAACACTGAGCATGCTCTCTTTTGATCACTCATTGCCTGAACTTGACACTTATTTGAAAATTATTTCTATTTGTAATGAAATTTGTATTTCTATTATTTCTATGCATGTAAATCATTCCTCTCTATGTAGGTTGCAACTTTCTTGAGAATAGGTACCTTGTGTTACACCTTATGTCCTTAGGCAGTTAGACACACAAGAGATTCTTAATCTTCAACCAAGAAGACCCTCTCTTCTTCACCAAGCCAGACCCCATCTATTCTTTAAGATCTAACACAAATAGACATACAGTTTACAGTAGAGTTATGTGTTTTCTAATGTAAATGTAACTTCCAGATAAGTCCTTCAGCCCTCTTTTCTAATCAGATTGCCATCCGCTAAGCCTCTCCTATACAGAAATTCTGAACCAAACATAATGGTGACGATCTGTTTTTGAGACTTTCTCCAACCTCTCCAAAGAGAAGTTACATTCAATCATTTGTATTGTCTTTACCATTTACTATGGTTACTTAAATATAGTCAACCTTGCATCTTTTTAGCTCTCTTACTATCATATCTTGTTTCTCAAACTAGTTATTAAATTATGGAATGATGGGGATCACTGTATTGTATTTCTGTTTCATCTGCCACAGCCTTTGAAAGCAGTGCTGTGTGCATAGTAAGCTCTAAAAATGATATCAAATGAACAGAAGAGATTCAGAACAATAAAATGCTAGGTGAAAGAACATCGTTAGGGGTAGATCAGCCTCTGCCTATACTTGGAGGGCTGTGTAGCATTGTTCATCTCCAGTGCAAACATATCTCCCTACAACAGACATCAAGCAAACAAATTCCACTGAAGCTTGTTTAAAAACTGCCAAGTAGAAAGGATGTACCTTTTTGAAAGAATTAATTAGCTGACATTTTGTTTCAAGATGGCCAACTGAAGCACAAAATAAGGAATCAGATGTTTACTGAGCTCCTTTTACATGCAGGACCCTGTGTTAGATGATGTGAGAGTTCAGTCCACAAAGCAGGTGACTATCCTGGAACTCATTTCGAAAAAGCAAAACACAATGCCATGAGCAATATATGATAAAATAGTTAAATAAAGCTCATTTTTGTTCAGTCAAAAAGTACTCTCCCCACCCTGCCCTCGCAGCAAGAACTGACTAACGATGAATCAATCTCTGCAAACCTTCGGCACTGCCCATCTATTTTAGGCATTATCAGATTCTGAATCACTTTACTCTTGCTATTAGTTTTGCACATTTTCCCTCATTTTATGTAAAGAATCAGACTCTTAGAAATCCCAGAGCTGGAAAGAGTGAAGGGGTTGTCCAGGGGTTTTGCACTTTTTGTGTTTGTGTATATGGGTGAGGGAAGGGGTGCCATGGACGTTTCAGCAGTCTGGTGAAGGCTTTGGAGACAGAATAAAGTCTTTTTTTTTTTAGAATAAAGTCTTTAAATGCATAATGTAAAATACATAACAGTGAATTTGTACAGTTTAAAGTTTGTTGTTGTTGTTCAGTTGTTAAGTCATGTCCAACTCTTTGCAACCCCATGGACTGTACTCCACCAGGCTACCCTGTCCTTCACTATCCTTCATAGTGTGCTCAGATTCATGTCCACTGAGTTGGTGATGTCATTCAACCATCTCATCCTCTGCCACCCCCTTCTCCTTTTGACTTCAATCTTTCCCAGCATCAGGGTCTTTCCCAATGAGTCAGCTTTTCGCATCAGGTGGCCAAAATATTGGCACTTCAGCTTCAGCATCAGTCCTTCCAATGAATATTCAGGATTGATTTCCTTTAGGATTGACATTGATTGGTTTGATCTCCTTGTGGCCTGAGGAACTCTCAAGATCTTCTCCAGCACTGTAATTTGAAAGAATCAATTCTTTGGCGCTCAGCCTTCTTCATGATCCAACTCTCATATCCATACATGACTACTGGAAAAACCATAGCTTTGACCAGACAGACTTTTGTCAGCAAAGTGATGTGTCTACTTTTTAATACACTATCTAGGTTTGTCATTTAAAGTTTAAGAACAAGTAAAACTAACCTAGGGTGTCCAAGTCTTGACAGTGTTACCCTTGGAGGTTCTGAGTGGAAGGGGGCCTGAGGGGCCCTTCTGGAGTGCATGTAATCTGCTTACTCCCTATTTTGGGTGCTAATTATACAGTTTTGTTCACTTCGTAAAAATTCATTGAGCTGTACCCTATGATTTGTGTACTTTTCTGGATGTATGTTCTATTTCAGTGAAAATTTTTTAAAAATAAATAAGCATGTAGGATTACAAAGAAATATATGACATTGAAATACAGTCCTATCCACTGATTCTTAAGGGATCCATTCCTTAGGTTAATAATCCAGAAAAAAAATGAAGGATATACAAAGAGATTTGAGACATTTCTAGGAGTGAAAAATCTAGTTGACGGAAAAAGACTGACAAAGTTGAAATATGAAGAAACTGATAAGTATACTTGATAAGCCAAACTAGAGGGGAAGCCAAAAGAGAAAAGTGGGAACAAGTACTTTGGAGGTAGTGTCAGGGCAGAATAATTTGAGGATGTGGAACCCAGACTGTAAATGGAAGGGTGTGTACTGTTTGGTTAAGTTGAAATGAGAGCATTCCTCTTATAATACAGGTAGTCAAGAGCATGGGAGGTCTTTTATCTATTTGGCCATTGTGAAGGAGAAATGACAATAGGTAGGATGAAATAAAGCTGGTGACTACTGCTGGGTACAGAATAGGAAGAAGATTTTGAACTAGGATTCCTCACTAATAGAAAGCCACTGAAGATAGTTTTAGCTAAACAGTAAGAGAGAACACTGTTTTATGAAACCATTCAGTTCAATTTAACGAGCATTTAGTAAATGCCTACTAGGTTCAATGTACTATGTTAGAGTCTGCCCTGGTTGATGGTTTTAAATATTCTCTAAGATTCTCTGTTTTATGTCTTTTGTAAATAATAGACCTGTCTAATTTATAAACTGCCAAAGTACATTTACAGTCTAGGTTGGTTTAAATTAGACTGCAACTTATTCAAAACTGCAACACTTCAGATATTACAAATCAAGCAAAACTGGGGCAAAAAGACAATAGGATATGTTCCTATTTGGGTCAGGAACATGCCTCAAAGTTTTTAGTTGGATTGTTTCCAAGTGTACTATTTGTCCAAGTGTTTCCCCTTCAGGCAATGTTCTTTTCAATACACAAAATGCTAGGGCTGGAAGAGACACCCAGGGAAGGCAGCAGATTTTAATAACCACTGAATAGCCCAATGATTCACCCTAACATCTTTCATTATTAACCATTTTGAAAGTTTGATAATGAAAAAGAACCATGGAAAAGTCCATCCAAGTATATAAGCACAGATAATGGAGAAACTTCCAACCTCTCAGCCCATTCTGTTTTTCTAATTGTCTAACATAGAGATCACACTGAGTTGTAAGTTGTGGAAAGTCAGTTTCACATTGAGGAAGAAAATGGAGATGGCTAATTTTAGGGAGTTTACTGTGTTCCTTTCAATGCCTGAAAGCTATTCTATGTTTGTCATCATGACTACTAGTCAAGGCATGCTTTATGATTTCTATAAGACATTCTATCCAGACTACGTGGCTGCCAATAAAATCTTCCTTTTCTGAAGACCAACACTAAACTTGTTTATTGTGAGGTGAAGGTTAGTAAAGATTAGTATTTGCTAGGAAAATGCATCTATGATAATTTTGCATGAAATGAGTTCTCTACCACAATTACTGCTGGGCTAATATTTAGCCCTTACTATGTCTAGGAAATAAAAATCCTTCGGTTTATAGTGTAATTATTCCTTCTCTCTTTCTCTTATCTCTTCTCTTTTCCTCTCTTCTCAACTCCAGAGGGTCTTAAACTATAAGATTTCTTTATTACAATGGGCTTCCCGAGTAGCTCAGTGGTAAAGAATCTGCCTGCAATGCAGGAAACACAGGAGACCCAGGGTTCAGTCCCTGGGATGGGAAGATCCCCTGGAGGAGGGCATGGCAACCCATTCTAGAATTCTTGCTGAGAAAATCCCATGGACAGCAGAGCCTGGTGGGCTACCACACAGTCACAAAAAGTCAGACGCAACTGAGCACAGCATGCCATAAAGGCTTTAGTCATACAAATCACAACAGGTGGTACTGTCTCATTAAATCATTTCAAAAGCTTGAAATAAGTTGCTTAAATTATCGGCATGTTAATAGTCATTCCCAGATTTTCATAGCCCTCTTATTTTCTTCCCTTAGCTCAAGACTAGAGCTGCATCTCAGAGGCACGATGGAAGGAATATGTCTTCTATCTGGGCTCCAGGTATAGCAGGGTGAAATTGCCGTCTCATGTCCTCTGAACTACAATAGTCATTTGATATAATTCAATACAGCCACTAAATGATCATGTATATAGTTGTCAGGGACGTGTCATGACAAATATTTATGATTGATAAATGCAAATAAGAGGTTACAAAAGTGCAGAGTGCACAATATAATCACATTCATGTAAATTACATAAATACACAAACAAAACTACTGGAAGGATATGCACGAAAATGTTAGGGGCTGTGGAATTATGGATAATGTTCTTCTTTGTGCTTTTCTGTATTTTTCTACTTTCTACAATGAAGATATATGTATATATATAATTTTTAATAAGGAAGTTATCAGTTTTAATGTTAAACAAAATTAAATTCACAGGGTGGGATGTTTTGAGAGAACAGCATCGAAACATGTATATTATCTAGGGTGAAAGAGATCACCAGCCCAAGTTGGATGCATGAGACAAGTGCTCGGGCCTGGTGCACTGGGGAGACCCAGAGGAATCGGGTGGAGAGGGAGGTGGGAGGGGGAATACATGTAAATCCATGGCTGATTCATGTCAATGTATGACAAAAACCACTACAATAAAAAAAAATAAAAAAAATAAAATAAAAATAGTAATTGGACTTCCAAAAACAAACAAAAAAAATTAAATTCACACTATCTGCATATTAACAGGAAGGAATGAAAAGGCATGAACAGTATGAAAAGGAAGAAAGATATGACACTGAAAGATGAACTCCCCAGCTTGGTAGCTGCCTAATATGCTACTGGAGAAGAGTAGAGAAATAGCTCTAGAAAGAATGAAGATGCTGAGCCAAAGTGAAAACAATGCCCAGCAGTGGATTTGACTGGTGATGGAAGTAAAATCTGATGCTGTAAAGAACAATATTGCATAGGAACCTGGAATGTTAGGTTCATGAATCAAGGTAAATGTGAAGTGGTCAAACAGGAGATGGCAAGAGTGCATATTGATATTTTAGGAATCAGTGAACTAAAATGGACCAGAATGGGTGAATTTAATTCAGATGACCATTATATCTACTACTTTGGGCAAGAATCCCTTAGAAGAAATGGAGTAGGCCTCATAGTCAACAAGAGAGTCCAGTACTCTCTTGTAGAGAGAGAAGAGTACTCTCTTCAAGAGAGAAATGCAGTACTTGGATGCAATCTCAAAAATGACAGAATGATCTCTGATTGTTTCCAAGGCAAACCATTCAATATCACAGTAATCCAAGTCCATGCCCCAATCACTAATGCCGAAGAGAGTGAAGATGAACAGTTCTATGAAGACCTACAAGACCTTCTAGAAGTAACACCAAAAAAAAGGATGTCCTTTTCAATACAGGGTACTGGAACGCAAAACTAGGAAGTCAAGGGATAACTGGAGTAACAGGCAAATTTGGCCTTAGAGTACAAAATGAAGCAGGTCAAAGACTAACAGAGTCTTGCCAAGAGAACACACTGGACATAGCAAACACCCTCTTCCAACAACACAAGAGAAGACTCTACACATGGACCTCACCAGATGGTCAATACTGAAATCAGATTGATTATATTTTTTGCAGCCAAAGATGGAGAAGCTCTATATAGTCAGCAAAAACAAGACTAAGAGCTGACTGTGGCTCAGATCATGAACTCCTTATTGCCAAATTCAGACTTAAATTGAAGAGAGCAGGGAAAACCACTAGACCATTCAGGTATGACCTAAATCAAATCCCTTATGACTATACAGTGGAAGTGAGAAATAGATTCAAGGGATTAGATCTGATAGACAGAGTACCTGAAGAACTATGGACAGAGGTTCGTGACATCATACAGGAATTCAGAGTTCCAAAGAATAGCAGGGAGATAATAAGAAAGCCTTTCTCAGTGAACAGTGCAAAGAAATAGAGGAAAACAATAGAATGGGAAAGACTAGAGATCTCTTCAAGAAAATTAGAGATGCCAAGGGAACATTTCATGCAAAGATGGGCACAATAAAGGACAGAAATGGTATGGACCTAACAGAAGCAGAAGATAGTAAGAAGAGGTGACAAGAACACACAAAAGAACTATGCAAGAAAGATTTTAATGACCAAGATAACCATGATGGTGTGATCACTCACTTAGAGCCATACATCCTGGAGTGTGAAGTCAAGTGGGCCTTAGGAAGCATCACTACGAATAAAGCTAGTGGAGATGACGGAATTCCAGCTGAGCTATTTCAAATCCTAAAAGATGATGTTATGAAAATGCTGCACTCACTATGCCAGCAAATTTGGAAAACTCAGCAGTGGCCACAGGACTGGAAAAGGTCATTTTTCATTCCAATCCCAAAGAATGTTCAAACTTCTGCACAGTTGCACTCATTGCACATGCTAGCAAAGTAATGCTCAAAATTCTCCAAGGTAGGCTTCAACAGTATGTGAACCAAGACCTTCCAGATGTTCAAGCTGGATTTAGAAAAGGCAGAGGAACCAGAGATCAAACTGCCAAAATCCATTGGGCCACAGAAAAAGCAAGAGAATTCCAGAAAAACATCTACTTTAGCTCCATTGACTATGCTAAAGCCTTTGATTGTGTGGATCACAAAAAACTGTGGAATATTTTTCAAGAGATGGGAATACCAAACCACCTTACCTGCCTCCTGAGAAATCTGTATGCAGGTCAAGAAGCAACAGTTAGAACTGGACATGGAACAATGGACTGGTTCCAAATTGGGAAAAGAGTACATCAAGACTGTGTACTGTCATCTTTGTTAATTAACTTATATGCAGAGTACATCATGTGAAATGCTGGGCTGGATGAAGCACAAGCTGGAATCAAGATTGCAGGGAGAAATGTCAACAGCCTCAGATATGCAGATAACACCACCCTTATGGCAGAAAGTGAAGAGAAACTAAAGAGGCTCTTGATGAATATGAAAGAGGAGAGGGAAAAAGCTGGCTTAAAACTCAACATTCAAAAAAATAAGGTCATGGCATTCGGTCCTATCACTTCATGGCAAATAGATGGGGAAACAGTGGCAGACTTTATTCTGGGGGGCTCCAAAATCACTGCAGATGGTGATTGCAACCATGAAATTAAAAGACGCTTGCTCCTTGGAAGAAAAGTTATGACCAACCTAGATAGCATATTAAAAAGCAGAGACAGTACTTTGCCAACAAAGGTTCATCTAGTCAAGGCTGTGGTTTTTCCAGTAGTCATGTATGGATGTGAGAGTTGGACCATAAAGAAAGCTCAGCGCCAAAAAATTGATGCTTTTGAACTGTGGTGTTGGAGAAGACTCTTGAGAGTCCCTTAGGCTGCAAGGAAATCCAACCAGTCCATCCTAAAGGAAATCAGTCCTGAATATTCATTGGAAAGACTGATGCTGAAGCCAAAACTCCAATACTTCGGCCACCTGATACAAAGAAGTGACTCATTGGAAAAGGCCACGATGCTGGGAAAGATTGAAGGTGGGAGGAGAAGGGGACGACAGAGGATGAGATGGTTGAATGGCATCACCGACTCAATGGACATGAGTCTGAGTAAACTGTGGGATTTGGTGATGGACAGGGAGGCCTGGCGTGCTGCAGTCCATGGGGTTGCAAAGATTTCGACATGACTGAGCTACTGAACTGAACTGATCCAAACTGAAATATGAGACATAAAATTTATTGATAATTTCTTTAAAAATGTTTCAGACACTATGGAGATCAAATTAATTGTCAGAGAGTTATTGATGTACTATTCTGTGAAAAGCTCCTTACTGAGAGGAGCATAAGTTTTTCTTTTCCTTGAACTTATTAATATGGTAAATTACATTTATACAGATGTACCTTGCAGGCTTGTTTCCGGTACAATACAATAAAGTGAATATCTCAATAAAGTGAGTCACACAAATTTTTTGGTTTCCCAGTGCATATAAATGTTATGTTTGGGTACTTTACTGATGGGCCAGTGGTTGGGACTCTGCATGTCCACTGCAGGAGGTATGGGTTTTTGATCCCCAATCAAGGAACTGGGATCCTGCATGCTCTGTGGCATGGCTAAAAAAAGAAGTTATGTTTGCACTCTACTATAGTCTATTTTTTATTGAAGTCTATTAAGCATGCAATAATGCGTGGGTACTTGCATTCAGTCATGTCTGACTCTGTATGACCCTATAGACTGTAGGCCACCAGGATCTTCTATCCATGGGATTCTCTAGGCAAGAATAATGAAGTGGGTTACCATGCCCGCCTCCAGGGGATCTTCCTGACCCAGAGATTGAACCCATATTGGCAGGCTGGTTCTTTACCACTAGCACCACCCGGGAAGCCCGAAGTGTGCAATAGCATTATGTCTTAAAAAAATGTACTTTCCTTAATTTTTTTCCTTTACTATATTTTTTATTGAGGTACAATTGATGCACAACTTATGTAAGTTTCAGGTATACAACATAGCAATTCACCAGTTTTAAAGGTTATATTCCATTTATTGTTACTTATTATGAAATATTGACCATATTTCCTGTGTTTGTATGTACCTTAATTCAAAAATACTTTACTGTAGGTCCAGTGGTAAAGAATCTGCCTCCCAATGCAGGGAACATGGGTTCGATCCCTGGTCAGGAAACTAACATCCCATATGCTATGCGGCAACCAAGCCTGCTTGCCACAAGTAGAGAAGCCTGTGGGTTGCAACTACTGAGCCCACACTCCACAACTAGAGAGCCTGCATACCACAACTAATGAGCCCTAGCATCACAACTAGAGAGGCCCATGAACCACAACCAGAGAAGACTGTGTGCCCCCAACAAAGAGTCCATCACTGCAACAAAAATCCAGCACAGCCAAAAAAAAAAAACTTTTATTGCTTAAAAATGCCAAAATAATTACAGTAGTAACATCAAAGATCACTAAACACATATTACCATAAAAATATAATAATAATGTAAAAATTGAAATACTATGAGAATTATACAATGTTACACAGAAACATGAAGTGAGCAAATGCTGTTGGAAAAATGGTGCTTGTAGACTTGAACAATGCAGGACTGCCACAATCAACTTGTAAAAAAATGCCACAAAGTGAAGCACAACAAAACAAGGTACGCCTGTATAGGTCCTAGAGTCGTGTTCCTGGAATTAACCCAACATGTCATGATAGATTTTCCTTTTATATATCCTGATGGATTTATTTCTCTAATATTTTGTTTAGGCTTTTAATGTCTATATTCTCAAAAGAAACTATCCATTATTTTTTTGTCATTTTATTTTTTAAAGTTATCTCTATTTCAAAAAATGAGTTGTGTGGGTTGGGGGAATACACCCAGTTTTTCTACTCTCTGAAAGAGTTTAAGATTGCAATAATATGCTTTATGAAGTTTTGGCAAACTTTTAACTACAGAATTAACTTATTTAATAATTATCCTTCTAGGAAAGAACAAGATGGAGGAGGAGTAGGTGGATGTGGAGTACATCTCCCTCCATGGATACATCAGGAATACACCTTCAGACATGGAGAACACCAGCTGAGAGCGGACAGAAGTACCTAACCGGTGGAAAAGAATAAATGCTAAGCTGCTAAGTCACTTCAGTCATGTCCGACCCTGTGCGACCCCATAGATGGCAGCCCACCAGGCTCCTCCGTCCATGGGATTTTCCAGGCAAGAGTACTGGAGTGGGGTGCCATTGCCTTCTCCAAAAAGAATAAATAGACCCATGCAAAACTGGGTAGGACAAAGGAACTAGGGGCAAAAACAGGAGTGTTAGTAGGACTGGACCTGCCCTCGGCAGGTGGGGGAACTGAAGCAGGGGTCTGATCCCCACATCGGGGCAATTATCTGTGTCAGAAGAGAAACATTTAAGGCTGATAGTGAAACAGCTGATCTGTGGCAGCCTAAATAGAAAGAGAATCAGACAGTCCTTGCCGCCGTCATACATACCCCGGACAGGGACACAGATCCCCTGGAAGGCGCAAGGTCTGGGAGCTGGATTTTAGGGATTGTGGAGCAATCCCCAGGCAAGTGCTGCTATTGACTGTGGATGAGACGATCAAGAGGATGTGAGGGAGGAGACTGTGGTGGGAAATGCCTGTGGAGGAAAGCAGGGCAGCCATGGAAGAAAGGTGATACTGCTGAGTCACGTGTATGGGATGGAGCCATGACCAGAGCCTCTCTCCCTGCACAGGCCAGCGTGGGCAGCTGAACAATAGAGAGGCTGGCCCATCAAACACCTGACGCACTGAACTACAGAGGAGGACCCCACCCAGGCTGCTCCTTTAAGGGACTGATGCACTGAACTACAGGGTAGGACCCCACCAACAGCGCCCTTTAAGTGCCTGACACACCAATCTACAGAGTAGGACCCCAGCCAGGGGGGCCCCTCTATGTGCCTGACATGCTGAACAACAGAGAAGGATCCCAGGCGAGGAAGCCCTCTAAGGGCCTGAACGGGCAAAGCTACGGAGAAAGACTGGCCAAAGAGGCCTTCTGATCGCCGCCAGCTGCAAGAGGCTCAAAAAAAGACTCTGATAAGGCCATAATTCCTGCAGTGGAGGCAGTCCATGTCCCTGCACACTTGGCACTGCCAGAGTCCCCACAAGCCAAGCAGCTGTGCCACCTTCATGCCCAACTCTCACTGGGGCAGAGCTGCCACAGGCAAAAAAAAGTCTTGCACCTATGCGCACAGGGTTGCTTTGGTAGTCTCCAACTCTTTGCGACTCTGTAGACTGTGGCCTGCCAGGCTTCTCTGTCAGGGAGGGGGGTTCTCCAGACAAGAATGCTGGAGCATATTGGCCAAGACTGGTTGCCATGCCCTTCTAGAGCACTATATTTCCTGCTGCCCTGGCCGCCAACCACCCGGAGTACCTGGTGCTGCCAGAACCCCTGTGGCCCAAGCAGCTGCACCACCTCCACACCTGGCCCTCACAGGGACAAACCCAAGCCCTCCAGGGCAGCCTCAGGAGCTAAACCCCAGTGGAGGACCCACATGCAGAGGTGGAAATAAAACCACAACTGAAACCCAGGGGCAGGGTGGCTAAGGAAGAAGACCACAACCTTCCCACCAACTATACCAGCTGCAGATTAAATCCACACAATCAACTAGGCAGACTCTGTGTCTATGGAATATAAAAAAGGTCACTGAGAGCTCTCACAAAGGAAAATACTCTAGTTCTGATAGCTGTGGATACTGGGGGCAAGAATACAGAGGAGGAGGGCCACATTAGAATCTGAGCTGCCCCCACAGCAGGTCCAAAGATCAGCACAGCGTTAGATGGCATCCTAGGGAGGTTAGGTGAACTGTGACTCCCAGTGAGGGAAAAGGACTCTGACAGCCGTGACTCAAGAAAAACATTTATTATTCTTATGTTTTGACTTATTCTTTAGATTCTTTTGGATTTTTTTCTTTTCTTTTTTCCCTTCCCCCCCACCTTTTGTAGTTGTTGATTTTATTAACACTATGAAATCTAATTACACTTTTGAGGTTTTTTTTTTTCTTTTTTTCTCAGTCACATTTTTTATTGTTGTTATAAACCTTGGCCTCTATGTTGGGCTTTGCAGTTCTGGGGAGTTTTCCCTTTTTTTTCTTTTCTCTATTTTTAATTTTTGAAATCTATTATTTTTTCTACATTTATTCCTTTGTTTGCTTTTCCTACTGTTATTTTCCCCTTGCAGATAATCTTTAATATATATATATATATATATCAGTTCAGTTCAATCAATATATATCAATTTAATATATATATATATCAGTGGCTCAGTCATGTCCAACTCTTTGCAACCCCATGGACTGCAGCATGCCAGGCTTCCCTGTCCATCACCAACTCCCGTAGCCTACTCAAACTCATATCCATTGCATTGGTGATGCCATCCAACCATCTCATCCTCTGTCATCCCCTTCTCCTCCTGCCTTCAATCTTTCCCAGCATCAGAGTCTTTTCCAATGAGTCAGTTCTTTGCATCAGGTGGCCAAAGTATTGGAGTTTCAGCTTCAACACCCCTCTTTCCAAGAATATTCAGGACTGATTTCCTTTAGGATTGACTGGTTGGATCTTCTTGCAGTACAAGGGACTCTCAAGAGTCTTCTGCAACACCACAGTTGAAAAGCATCAATTCTTCGATTCTCAGCTTTCTTTATTGTACAGCTCAGTTGGTAAAGCATCTGCCTGCAATACAGGTGACTTGGGTTCAGTTCCTGGGTTGGGACGTTCCCCTGGAGATGGCAATATATATAAATCTTCTTTATCTACTTCTATTTAACTTTGCATATCTATTCTTTCTTTCCTCTCAACATATTTGCTAGTTTTATTTGCATTGCTTTATTCCCCAATTAGCACCTTGCTTTAGTTTTGTTTTCCAGTTTGTGCTTTAGTTGGTTTTGTTCTGGTAGATAAAGTTTTTGGTTTCCTTTGTTCACTGGGTCAATCTATTGTACTTCATTTTTGTTGGACTGTTTTGATTTTGCTTATGGGTGTATATGTATATGTGTATATTCAGTCACACTTTTTATTGTTGTTATAGACCTCTGCATCTATGTTGGGCTTTTGCAGTTCTGTGGAGTTTTCCTTTTCTTCCCTTTTTTTCTTTTTCTTCCATTTTTTTCCTTTTCTCTTTTTTATAATTTTAGCTTTTAATTTTTTAAACCTATTATATTTTTTATACATTTATTCCTCTCTTTGCCTTTCCTACTGTTCTTTACCCTTTGCAATTAATTTTTAATATATATAAATCTTCTTCATCTACCTCTATTTAACTTTGCATATATATTCTTTCTTTCTTTTCTTTCTTTCCTTTCCTCTCAACATATATGTTAGTTTTGTTTTCATTGCTTTATTACCCAATTGGCACCTTGGTTGGTTTTGTTTTCCAGTTTGTGCTTTAGTCAGTTTTGTTCTTAACTGGTAAATATAATTTTTGATTTCCTTTGTTCACCAGGTCGATTTACTATACTTTATTTTTGTTGGACTGTTTTGACTTTGCTCATGGGGGTATATATACACATATATATTCCATTATTTTAATTACTATTTGCCTGATTTTGTAACTGTCATTCATCTGGCATTCATCTTTGGTTTCTCGTTTTTGGATATTTGTTTTAATCTCACTTAATGCCATAACAAACCACTTGTGGAATCTTTGTTCCTGACCAGAATTCAAGCCCTGAGCCTCTGGAGTGGGAGCACTGACTCCAAGACCCTAGACTACCAGGGAACTAACCCTAGGGGGTATCAAATAGTGAGAACTCACACAAAGGAAAACACTGGAATACAAGACCCAGCATCACCCAACCACCAGTAGCACCCTGTGCAGAACTCCTCATCTAAACAACAAACAAAACAAAAATACAAACCCAATCATCAGCAGACAGGATTACCACCTCACTCAGTCTTGCCCATCAGAACAAAAACAAACAAACAAATAAAAACTCAGCACAAATCTCACCCTATAGAAACCTTACATAGACCACTGGACCAACCTTAGTAGGGCAGAAACCAAAAGGAAGAAAGAATTCAACCTTGAAGCCTGGGGAAAGGAGACCTCAAACACAATAACTTTTAAAAAATTAATGAAAAGGGAGAGAAATACTACACAAATGAAGGAACAAACTAGAAACACAGAAGTCCAAATAAATGAAGAGGAAATAGGCAAACTACCTGAAAAAGAATTCAGAATAATGATAGTAAAGATAATAAAAACCTTGAATGCAAAATGGAGAAAATGCAAGAATAAATTTAAAAAACCTAGGATAATTAAGGAATAAACTTGCAGAGACAAACAACACAATTACTGAAATTAAAAATACTCTAGAAGGAATCAATAGTAGAATATCTGAAGCAGAAGAATGAATCAGTGAGCTGGGGGATAAAATGGTGGAAATAACTTCTGAAGAGCAGAATACAGTAAAAAGAATGAAAAGAGCTGAGGATAGTCTCAGAGACCTCTGGGATAATATCAAATGCACCAACATTCGAATTATAGGGGGTCCCAGAAGAAGAAGAGAAAAAGAAAGGGTCTGAGAAAATTTTTGAAGAGATTATAGTTGAAAATTTCCCCAGCATGGAAAAGGAAATAGTCAATCAACTCCAAGAGGCACAAAGAGTCCCATACAGGATAAACCCAAGAAGAAACACACCAAGACACATACTAATCAAACTAACAAAGACTAAACATAAAGAAAGAATATTAAAACAAGCAAGGGAGAAGCAACAAGTAACATACCAGGGAAACCCTGCTGATCCTTCAGCAGAAAGTCTGCAGGCCAGAAGGGAATGGCAGGATATATTTAAAGTACTGAAAGGGAAAAATCTACAACCGAGATTACTGTACCTGGCAAGGATCTCATTCAAAATTGATGGAGAAATAAAAAGCTTTCCAGACAAGAAAAAGTTAAGAGAATTCAGTACCACCAAACCAGCTTTACAACAAATGTTAAACAGACTAATATAGTCAAGAAATACAAGAGAAGAAAAAAGATTTACAAAATCAACCCCAAACAATTAAGAAAATGGCAATAGGAACATATACATCAATAATTACTTTAAATGTTAATTGCTTAAATGCTCCAATCAAAAGACACATACTGACTAAATGGATACAAAAACAAGACCCATACATATGTTGTCTACAAAATATCCACTTCAGACGTAACGACACATATAGACTAAAAGCGAGAGGATGGAAAAATATATTCCATGCAAATGGGAGGCAAAAGAAAGCTGGAGTAGCAATCCTCATATCAGACAAAACAGACCTTAAAATAAAGATTACAAGAGATAAGGAGGGACGCTATGTAATGATCAAGGGATCAACCCAAGAGGAAGACATAACAATTGTAAATATCTATGCACCCAACAATAGGAGCACCTCAATATGTAAGACAAACACTAAAAGACATAAAAGGAGCAATTGACAGTAATACAATAATAGTAGGAGACTTTAACACCCCACTCATGCCAATGGACAGATCATCAAAACAGAAAATTCATAAGGAAACACAAGTCTTAAATGATAAATTAGATGAGATGGATCTCATTTATATCTTCAGGACATTCCATCCAAATGCAGAAGAATACACCTTCTTCTCAAGTGCACATGAAACATTTTCCAGGATAGACCACATCTTGGGTCACAAATCAAACCTCAGTAACTTTAAGAAAATTGAAATCACATTAAGCATCTTCTCCGACCACAACGCTATGAGACTAGAAAATTAGAAGAAAAAAAACTGTAAGAAACACAAATACATGGAGATTAGACAGCATGTTTCCAAATAACGAACAGGTTACTGAAGAAATCAAAAGGGAAATTAAAAAATTTCTAGAAACAAATGACAATGAAAACATGACAACTCAAAACCTATCAGTTTAGTCACTCAGTCGTGTCCAACTCTTTGCGACCCCATGGACTGCAGCATGCCAGGCTTCCCTGTCCATCACCAACTCCCGTAGCCTACTCAAACTCATATCCATTGCATTGGTGATGCCATCCAACCATCTCATCCTCTGTCATCCCCTTCTCCTCCTGCCTTCAATCTTTCCCAGCATCAGAGTCTTTTCCAATGAGTCAGTTCTTTGCATCAGGTGGCCAAAGTATTGGAGTTTCAGCTTCAACACCCCTCTTTCCAAGAATATTCAGGACTGATTTCCTTTAGGATTGACTGGTTGGATCTTCTTGCAGTACAAGGGACTCTCAAGAGTCTTCTGCAACACCACAGTTGAAAAGCATCAATTCTTCGATTCTCAGCTTTCTTTATTGTACAGCTCAGTTGGTAAAGCATCTGCCTGCAATACAGGTGACTTGGGTTCAGTTCCTGGGTTGGGACGTTCCCCTGGAGATGGCAATATATATAAATCTTCTTTATCTACTTCTATTTAACTTTGCATATCTATTCTTTCTTTCCTCTCAACATATTTGCTAGTTTTATTTGCATTGCTTTATTCCCCAATTAGCACCTTGCTTTAGTTTTGTTTTCCAGTTTGTGCTTTAGTTGGTTTTGTTCTGGTAGATAAAGTTTTTGGTTTCCTTTGTTCACTGGGTCAATCTATTGTACTTCATTTTTGTTGGACTGTTTTGATTTTGCTTATGGGTGTATATGTATATGTGTATATTCAGTCACACTTTTTATTGTTGTTATAGACCTCTGCATCTATGTTGGGCTTTTGCAGTTCTGTGGAGTTTTCCTTTTCTTCCCCTTTTTTCTTTTTCTTCCATTTTTTTCCTTTTCTCTTTTTTATAATTTTAGCTTTTAATTTTTTAAACCTATTATATTTTTTATACATTTATTCCTCTGTTTGCCTTTCCTACTGTTCTTTACCCTTTGCAATTAATTTTTAATATATATAAATCTTCTTCATCTACCTCTATTCAACTTTGCATATCTATTCTTTCTTTCTTTTCTTTCTTTCCTTTCCTCTCAACATATATGTTAGTTTTGTTTTCATTGCTTTATTACCCAATTGGCACCTTGGTTGGTTTTGTTTTCCAGTTTGTGCTTTAGTCAGTTTTGTTCTTAACTGGTAAATATAATTTTTGATTTCCTTTGTTCACCAGGTCGATTTACTATACTTTATTTTTGTTGGACTGTTTTGACTTTGCTCATGGGGGTATATATACACATATATATTCCATTATTTTAATTACTATTTGCCTGATTTTGTAACTGTCATTCATCTGGCATTCATCTTTGGTTTCTCGTTTTTGGATATTTGTTTTAATCTCACTTAATGCCATAACAAACCACTTGTGGAATCTTCCTTCCTTACCAGAGATCAAGCCCTAAGCCTTTGGAGTGGAAGTACTGACTCCAAGACCCTAGACTACCAGAGAATTAACCCTAGGGATTATCAAATAGTGATAACTCACACAAGGAAAACCACCTGAATACAAGACCTGGCATCACCCAACCACCAGTAGCACCCTGTGCAGGCCTCCTCACTAAACAACAAACAAAACAAAAATACAAACCCAATCATCAGCAGACAGGATTACCACCTCACTCAGCCTTGCCCATCAGAGGAAAAAAAAAAACAAAGAAAAACTCAGCGTAAATCTCACCCTATACAAAGCTTACACAAACCACTGGACCAACCTTAGGAGGGCAGAAACCAAAAGGAAGAAAGATTCAACCTTGAAGCCTGGGAAAAGGAGACCTCAAACACAATAAGTTAAAAAAAATAGTGAAAAGGCAGAGAAATACTACACAAGTGAAGGAATAAACTACAAACACAGAAGTCCAAATAAATGAAGAGGAAATAGGCAAACTACATGAAAAAGAATTCAGAATAATGATAGTAAAGATGATCAAAAACCTTGAAAACAAAATGGAGGAAATGCAAGAATCAATTAACAAAGACCTAGAAGAATTAAAGAATAAGCATACACAGACAAAACAACACAATTACTGAAATTAAAATACTCTAGAAGGAATCAATAGCAGACTATCTGAAGCAGAAGAACGAATTAGTGAGCTGGAAGATAAAATGTTGAAAGTAACTTCTGAAGAGCAGAATAAAGTAAAAAGAATGAAAAGAGCTGAGGGCAGTCTCAGAGACCTCTGAGACTTTGATATTTGACCATATCAAATGCACCAACATTTGAATTATAGGGGTCCCAGAAGAAGAAGAGAAAAAGAAAGGGTATGAGAAAATTTTTGAAGAGATTATAGTTGAAAATTTCCCCAACATGGAAAAGGAAAAAGCCAATCAAGTCCAAGAGGCACAAAGAGTCCCATACAGGATAAACCCAAGGAGAAACATGCCAAGACACATACTAATCAAACTAAA